>NC_092631.1:49576318-49786151 GCF_039555335.1 Amphiura filiformis | reverse complement strand
TTGCTCAATAATAGAGGTGTTTATTTTTACAAGCCTCTCATATATGTTACATGCATTTGCTTGTGCATAATTCACACTGGACTCTTTTTCATAGTTAAAATCCATATTACACCTTATGGAAGATATGACTCTAATAATTCCCCACAGATGGGATGTATATTTTAAATGGAGTCACCCGTTCAAGTAACCCCATTTAAAATTCACACTCCCTGTGTGGACGATTAAGGTCATGTCTTCCATAGGGGTGTATGGATGTCAACTGGAATAGCCCATTTTGTTCTGGGTTTCTACATTTTCACCAGCTAAGACCCTTCTACATTGAAGCTGGCTTTCCTTTAGAGGGATTTTTATTTAAACTTCTGATACAACTACATTCACACTGACATAATGAAAAACACCTGCAAATTTGAAATAACAACAACAAATAACCTCGCACCTTAATTAGCAGTTTCATTAATTCTATGTGTCAGTAATATCACTGATCAATAAATGATACCCAGTGCTTGTGAAAATGATATGATAGAATATTGATCAGTATGTGTGTATTGATTATATATTAATTAATGCTTAATTTGGCTCAATGTTGTGCATGTGAAGGTTCTTGTTAAGGGGATGTTGTTATATTAAAGGCATATACTCAGTGGTTGCATTCAGAATTTTTTTTTGGGGGGCAGCAATGGTGGCAAAGTGAATTTCAGGGGAATCAAAAATTTTGCTCAAATTGCTGCAAAAGTGGAAATTTTTGTTAATAGTTTGGGCTTTTACGGGGCAAGAGTTCTGACTGGTGGGCATTTTTTCCCCTGGCGCTAACACTGTTTTAAGTTAAATTTACTACACTTACTTTTTATAAATGGATATGTGAATTTTAATGCATAAAATCCACCTTTGAAAAAGGTAATAATTACCTCTTATTTTCTGAAATACAAGCTGCAGAAAACATGCATGAAGCAAAAACATGCTTCATAATAATGGTGTGTTTTTAATTTCACTACCTGCACATAAATAAACCAAAGCCCAGATCAGGTACGGTACTGCAGTTTCTTTAATAGTGTGAACAATTAATTGATTCAAACCGACATTATGCATGGACTTTGAAACAATAGGCAAAATATAATTCCATTATTCCATCAGTAAAATTGACCAAACAAAATCTAGCATTCTGTTAGTATCTAAATTTCTTCAGCCAAAGTCTGAAATGGCAGCGTTTACCTTTAATGTCAGAAATGAGGCCACAGCCTAGACAGTATACTGGTAATTAACCTGAATTCCCAAGTAGTCCCTGGTTGCATGATATTTATCATGGATTGCAACGTATTCCAGAAAATGGGAATAAATTTGACTTAATTAACCTTTCCATTATTCAATTGTATTGTAATGTTTGTTTTCTTTTATTTGTGAATAGACTGTAAGAGACTTAAGAACTTCAATTATGAATTTTGATTGTAGTCTTGTGGTATTTGTATTAAAGGTGGATTTTATATAAAACACATAACCAGAGATGGGGAGAATAGACAGCTTCTACAAAATGGGTTATTCCATTTAAAATCCCACACTACCCTGTGGAAGATTTTTGGAAATATCTTTCACAGGGGAGTATGAATTTTAAATGGAATTAGCACATTAGGCAGCTCCACTTGAATTTCATACACCCTCTGAGAAAGATTCAACCTGAATCTTCCACAGAGGGAGGGTGAGTTTACATGGAACTGTCTAATGTGTTAATTCCATTTAAAATGCATACTCCATCTGTGGACATATTTCCAAAATCTCTTTCCACAGAAAAGGTAGTGTGGCTATTTAGAATACTGAAACCAATACTATTGTTCAGACTCAGGTTTTAAAAACCAGGTCAGAAAAATGTCAATTTTTTGAATTAAAAATTAAAATTGATGCCGTCTTGACATTGAAGAGAGTTAAATGGAATAGCCCAATATTGTCAGACAAAACCAGGTCAGAAAATGTCAATTTATGGTAACTGAGCCATTTTTGACTTAACCAAATGTCCTAGCCACATATCATAATTTTGTATGCTGAACATTTGACTTGGCGAGTTGTCTTTTCATTCCTCTGTTGGCCATTGACTTGGTACGGTATTCAAATTGAAGTGTGACATTTCAGCAGGGTTTAGGAAATAGACAAGATAGCTGTATCTTGAATGTCAACCTCTTAACTTGTATTACATATTTATCATAGAATTGATAGAAAAAAAAATTATGTTAGGTGTATGACTATGCTATATTGTGCTTCATGTGTGTAGGAATAGGTTTCTGTGTATGTTGGTGGACCATGTTTGAGTATTGTGAAGTCCTTATGTTGATGGTATGGGACATGAATCTTAAAAGTATAATTTCTGTTTTCTATTTTAAAGCTAATCAAATTTGGAAATTAACTTTTTGTCTAAAGTAGATATATACTTTGTTCCTATTTTTTATGATAAAATTGTATGTTGCTTCATATTTTACAAAACTATATTTCTTTCTGTCCACAATTCTAGGAGCACTCCCATGAAAAAGTGGCATGGTGTGGCAGTCAAGGGTCCCTTTTTCAGGCTCACTGGCAGTTCTGAAAAAAATACCAATTAGGGAGCATGCTGCAGTTCTTCAGCCTCATTTGAGTACAATCCCCAAATTGCAGCTCTTAAGCCATAATTTTAGCTCCACAACTTATATTTTGGCTCAGTTCATTCGACCCAAAAATTTGTTGAAATTTCAGTTCAGACGCCCTGTTTTGCTGGAAAAATAAGTCACCGCCCAACATTTGCACTCTGCACCATGCAACCTACCAAAATGATAGTTGAGTGCCCCTCCTACCCTGGGCCAAAACTGTTTTACAAAAAAAAATAGAAGTAAGCCTTCTTCCTGATCCTAATCTTGTCTAATAATTAGATTTGTATTTGTGACTTCATTTTCTTTTCGATATTCTCTCTTAGCCGCTCTTGTGAATCTGAAACAACAACAAAAAGGATACCTACTAATAGCTGCTCTGTGCAAACATCTCCTAATGCAGCTATTATTGTTATTAACAAAAAAAAGGATACTTCTCCAATATAGTACTAGTAACGCCTGGGCGTTGCATTTTTCCAAAGGGGGGGGGGGGGGCGTTTATTGAAGGTGAATTGTCAGTGAAAAAAACTTTAAAATCGGGTTTTTTCCCTAATAGCGATCGCAGACATGACTGATGCAAATATTAAGCTTACTATGCGATATGGCATGGAAAATTTTTACCTTTTCACAGAAAAATTGAGGGGGCGTTATTAGAGGGGGCGAGCGCGACAATATACACGGTAATTGCTGAAGTTTGATTGAAACAACTTCATCATTATGATAATTTTATTCAATAATACTAAATTTCCGAGAACAGAATATAGAGATATTTTTGGAGAAATTGATTTGAGGCAGCTTTATGATGATTTCCTTTTGCTTTAGAATACCTCCTTTAGGATACTTGCATTGTTTATGCATGGAGTAAGAGTGATAATGTCGCATCATTTAACATTTGAAAATAAACCTCCAATAAAAGGTCATTTTCAAACTTGGGTGATACACACACTGAAAAAGCTCAAAACAAATAATTTATTTAATATTTTTGTTTGATCTTGTATGTAACAACACAAATTTGATCTGCATTTGTGGTCATTTAACCCCACTGTTTGTCAGTGGCTGATGATTACTGGATAACCAAGAGACATAGCTGATGTTAAAGTCAGTTTCAGAAAGAGTAGGGTATTATCCTTGACTTACTGTCCCAATCTGTCAATTGACAGGCATTAGCATGTTTTGTATCAGATCTGCAATCCTGGAAAACAAAATGTGTTGGGACACCTGGGGTATAATATACCTTGATTATCTCACCATCATGATATTGGTGTTTTTCAAGCAATGTTGTGCTTGAAACTTGAACCTTTGTTGAAACCATCTTTCCTCCACCCCCCCAATGTTGATGGACCAACAGCACATCTGATGATATGGCTCCAATCAATATTGTACAGGGAGGAGGGGGTTAATTTTAATTAATGCATGGTACTGAAGTGTTCCAAGACTTTTTTTTCCAGGATTGTAGATCATTTTTTATATAATGTCATTTACTCACCTCCAGGCCCTCCTGAAAGGTTGGACGATTACTGCTTTTCTTGCTTAATCCCACCAAGCTAGCCACTTTGTATCCTATACTGGCTCTCCTCTTCTTCAGCTCGTTTTGGTTTGGTTCCGCTGCTGAGTCGGAGATGCTCCCCTCGTTCCGGTCGTATCCGTACACATCAGTACTGCTGGAGCTGCGATTAGGTTTCCGCTGAGATGGGGCATTTTCTTGCATTTTGGCCGTGAAGGCACTACAGATAATGGAGGGGGAAATGAGGGAAAGGTGCTAGGGTTTACAACAACTGATTCACTCACACAATGGTGCTGACTGGATGATGATATAAAGGACACTTTGCACATGGCAGTTGACTCAATAACTCAATTACTGATCACTTATCTCATTTATATGAGAATAAGTGTTGATATTCTTATCTTATAAAATGTGGATTTAGTGAACTCATACTCACGAGTCATGGTTTTATTGACTCATTTATTAGTCATCTTTTTCTTGCTTTATGCAAATCAACATGAGTCAATTCAATGAGTCCATATAGTCTACTAGTGAGGAAACAAAAAAAAAGATTGATGACCTATAAATGTAACTAGTTTCATTTCAAACCTTACTCTTCCCTAAAAACCAGAATTGGCTCAAAATGACAAATATTTTTTATACCATAGAGGAAAAGTAATCAACATTTTTAACCACCTCCCTCCCTAACAAAACTAGTATTGTTCATAGGATTTCATTAATCTTTTAGTTTGTTCTCTCAGCAAACCACAGCCAACTCAACGAGTCAACAACTGTCAACAGTGTCCAATAATGATCATTACACAAATATATATCATAAAACGGCTCATCTTATTTCATTGTTATTAGCTTTTAAGTGCAATGAGTGCAAATGCATCATAGGGCCGGTAAGCTTCACGACATCCCTCTGCGTGACCTCAAGTCAAAGGCCAAAGGTCGCACTAGGAGATGGTTCATTTGCTTTGTGCAGCATTTATCTTTTTGAGTGTATGCCATGTGAAAAGTGTTATGATACATCCACTTAGGTACAAGCTCCAATCAAAACTATCATATTC
The DNA here is from genome assembly GCF_039555335.1 of Amphiura filiformis. NCBI lineage: Eukaryota > Metazoa > Echinodermata > Ophiuroidea > Amphilepidida > Amphiuridae > Amphiura > Amphiura filiformis. The sequence continues at coordinate 49,780,992 of NC_092631.1, read as the reverse complement.
CTACTTTTAAACTTAAATCATTTGTATTTCAATTTAAAATATCACCATTTGCATTTAGTTATTGAAGAAATCAAGTTGCCCTCATGAATAATTTTTATTTGTTGTTTGCAGAAATTTAAACTGTGAAATGATTTGGGTCATTCCATTTGATATACACACACCCCTTATGGAAGTCATGACCTTAATCTTTCAACAGGGGATGTAGACTTCAAATGGAGTCACCCATTCAAGCAACTCAATTTAAAATACATATTCCCTGTGTGAAAGATTATGGTCAAGTCTCCCATACGGGATGTATGAATTTCAGATGGAATAAACCATTATATCTTAAATTAATTGACACTTTCTGCTTCTGAAAACTTTTACTAAATGTGTGTTGTTAATAATGATTGCCAACTAAAAACTAAATTGAATTTTGTGAAATCAAGGTTGAGTTGGAGCTACCTAAGGATGATCACATGCTACTGATGGTGCAGAAGTAGGGATAAGTATCCATACATGTACAAAAATCCAAAAATATAATTGCTGACTTTTTTTTTTTGTGTGCTTTTTTTTTTGCTTTTCTTGCTTTTTTTTTTTTTTTTTTTTTTTTGCTATTGATGAATAGCCCATACGAACTTGGAAAACAAAAGTTTTCTTTTGTCTTTTTAGTATTATTGAAGTAACTTTAAAAAGTAATTTGCGAAAATAAGATACAAACAATAGTGATTGGTAACAAGATTTGTTGCCACCATGTAACATTCAAAGATTTCATCAGAGCTTAAGTTCAAGATATGCAAAATTAGAGCTGTACACCCTGATGTCTTAATGACATCAAATGAAAATGATTGTGATTATATTGTTCTGTTTTCAACATTTCTAAGTCAGCTTTTTTAAAGTACATGGATGGATAGGGTATGATGAAATATCCCAGACTGGTATCTGTATCCTCAATGTAAATACAAGTTATCTATCAATTTTATTCATCCCAATTTTAGGTATGTATTCCTTTTCAAATCAATGCACTGTAATCTAAGTAATACATATTATATGTTATACTCTATTCTAAGTTAATTTGTTTTAATTTTGACAGCTATTTCCCCCAAAAATATTTTTTAAAGTTTCCTAAATGTATATCCCAACACTGGTCCTTGGACATAATGTCAAGTTGAAAAGCCCTAATTATAAGTTGTAAGATCAATATTTCTTTTTAATTCAAATGAAATTACTGTAAAACAACATTGATAACTCAGTGCCTACAGTGAATACTTGTTCTTTTACATTGAGAAATAGTATATCATGTATCCATCCAACAGAGTGCCCCACATAAAGAACCCAATTAGTTGGGTACATGATATACTACTAATAGAAGTAGTGTATGCTGTACCCATCAACCCCTCTTATTACTGAGGAGCCTGTGGGTAAGCATTGTCTATTACATACAGTACTTTTTACTGATACCAGTCTATAGTGGATATTTATGGTGATGATGACTGAATAAATGGGCTAAAATATCCTTCTTTTTTGACTAAAGTCACTGCATTGTTATTATAAAATATCTTTCCAAAACGTTTGGCAACATAGTATTGTTGGCTTTATGATATTTGTGTCATTGCTTATGCTATAGTCTGTACAGATTTTACATGCATTTTAAGTAAGATTCTGGAAAACTAAACAACATAATCACTAAAATGAGTTAAAACTAGTCACCAAATGTTAGTAAGAAATAACAATATTAATTTCACTACATATTCCTATACACGATGTTTTCAAGGATATTTTAGCCCATGTGTATTAATGATGATCACAAAAATTACGTTCTAATTGGTCATAAAGAAGACAAATCCAGCTATTGCTATTCAAATTGAATGACAATAGAATGATTTGTTTTCTGTAATGAAATAATTGTACATAATCATAGAAAATCTTGCAACTATACACACTAGCCTATTCCAAGACTTATCAAGTACTTTATACGCGCATTTAGGGTTTCTCTACCGGAAGTCAATTTGTGCCGAAATTCCTTCCCACAATGTAATAAGCGTTTTGCATAATTTCTTTGTTGTGCAATAATAGATACAGTTAGGAGGTTAATCACTATTCTTTGTTATGCAATATGCATATTGCATTGTGGGAAGGAATTTCAGCACAAATTGACTTCCGATAGAGAAACCCTAAATCCGCGTATTGATGGATCAACCTGATGTATTCCCTTTTTGATGACCACAAGTTACCATAGGTGACAATGGCCTTTAAACTGAGTTTAGAGCAAGTACTAGATGGGTACATCATTGTCATGGTTGCATCCTAGAATGACGCTGTGTATCTGCTGCAATATTTTCACATATTTTACCCAAGTTTTTATGTGACACACCACTGCCTCTTGTACAAAACATTCAAGGTTGATAATGACATATCCCTAATTTTGAAAGTTAATTTTTTTTTCAATAAAACACAACACCGTTTTGAAACAAATTAATCTCGTGCAAGTGTAAGTTTTCAAAAACACCATTTTGAAACAATACTTGCAAGATGTTATCATTTTGATGTATTCAAAAACTGACAAGTGAAATATTCTTTTTTTTTCTTCTTCTTCTTTTGAAATATCTATGCAATTGGGGATACCGAATATTAAAATTTGGACAAGGAAAGAATTTTCTTTCTTTCAGTTAAATGTATGCTATTCAGTGATCCACATAGAAATATCAGTGTTTGCCACTGTTTTTACTTGAGTGCTCAAGGTCAAATATTGATGCCACCCAAAATGGAAATATACGAGTAGATATCTTGAATGTTTTAAAAAGCACTGGTAACACACAAAAACCAAGATGTGTTCATTTAAACAATTACAATAGAATACCCACAACCCATTCTTTTAAAAAAATAATCTAATTTAGCTCAAATGCAAAGATTATTGAAAAAAAACTAGTAATAAATAAGGTAAGTCAATGCAACATATTGTCCATGCTTTATCCATAGCCCAGTAATAATGATAAGGTTACTAAATATAGTTCATGCTACGGTCAGTCAGTCAGGCTAAGACACCATGTCTCCTTTGATCCTATAGTGCTATGGGTGCCTTGATAGGTACTGATGGCTCTGTCTATCATACCATGGAGATGTAATATATTTAAAAAGCATAATAATGAACTTAGTGCTATCATTTTGTATTTAAAATGGAAGCCCCACCATAACAGTTCTTCTGGGTGAACCAAACTTGCCTGGTTATCAAATTAATCAGTGACAAGGTTATCTCTTGAAACATCAATTAGCACCTGTCAAATCAGAGATAACCTCATCACTGATTAATTTGATAACCAGGCAGGTTCGGTTCACCCCAGAACTGCTCTGGCTGGGCTTCATCTTTAAATAAGAAATGCTAACACTGCCAATATGCCATTGGTACCTATGAGGCACTGATAGCTAGTTCCATAGGACCAAACTAGATGTGGTATCTAAGAACATAGTCCTGTATAAATGTGTGATATTCATGAGATATCATCCAAGGTGTTCTATTGAGAATGAAGGATTTCCATTCCATTGTGTTAAGAAACATGAAAATGGTGATGATAAATTTGATGATATATAGTATGAGAATGGTTAAGTGAAGTATATAGTAAATGGTAATTTAATATATAGCTATATAGTGGAGGTGGCTGCTGTTTTATATAATATAGATGAACAGTTATTATGATTATTGTTATGATTATGGTTATTATTATCATCTTTATTTTTTCCCATTCAAGATGGCAATTTCTGAATTTGATGACTTAATATTTCTTTGATTATTCTCATTCTCATTATTAAGATCTGAACACCAGTCCAAATTTGCTTATATGTAGTCTTTTGTCAGTGGTTCTTTATAACCTTTATCGTCAGAAAATGTTGAATCTACCGTTATTTATTTAGGTTTTGGTTGCTACTAACGAGTGTATAGTCATCTATTTCCTGCACGGTTTTTATAAAAGTACGACAAAACATTAATGCTACAAATTTGTATTATTTCAGGATAATTGGAAATATTGCACATTGTACATAAGATCATGTACAACCACCTGTTTTAAACTAAAAAAGATGGTTACCATGGCAACTGTCCTCTAAGATGTTCTGCTCTATTACAGAAGTCTATTATGTTTCTAAATATGGGTGGGTGGGTGACATTTGCCGATATTACAGGGTCAAAAATTACATTTTATTTCTCTTAAAGAAAAGGTATCATTTAAACTTCGTCACTGTTGACTTATAAAAAATAGTTAAAGTATTTGAGTCTATGCAGTTTGGAATAAATAGACTGATTGAAAGTAATGTTGTCATGATTTGTTTTGGAGAAACAAAATTGGTTTGTGATTTTTGCAAATAACATTTGAAATGTCATTGGATAAATTTGCCTCATTTATGTACATCTATAGTACCTCTACTATACTTGTTTAGATATTGTATAAGAATTGATCTATTGCGGGATAAATTGGAATGGAAATATTCACACCCCCGATTCTCCCATTCGTTATTTTGCTTGGAATTCCTTGATCATGTTGATATTAGACTCTCTGGCATGCCAAATTGAAAATAAATAAATAAATAATGAAATCCATTGGGAATGTTAGTATTATTTCCATGAATTTCATTTTCCTGTGTATGACATTCTTTGGTACAATTAAAAATTCATTATATGATATTTACAATATTCATACAATTCTGTAATTGGGAGAAATATTAACCGTCTCTTTAGATAGTCCCATGCAATTTTTCAATATTTTTTTTTCATTATTTCTAGTCTGCAATCAGCCACCACCATTAGAAACAAAACTAGATTGAGAATTTGTTAGTTTATTATCCACCACCAGGAAGTTTCATGGATAGTGCTCAAACCATGCAACCCAAGTAAACCAAAACCTACCCCAGTTGCCTCATACCCAAGACACAGTTCACTATTGAACATATCAAGATCTTGGATGTAATACTGACATTTTGTTATTAATATTGACATTCAAATACGAGACTTGTGCCATTTTTAACATGTTACAGTAGATAAGCCGTGTCTTAGAGAATTATTTAATTAGAAATTATCATTTGCATTGTTAGACCCAAAAGGGCATGCTCCACAGTAATCAGAAATTAAGAAGAATTTTGATAGATCAAAATAAAATTAGTGTGTTCTTTGTTTTAGTATTTTTATGGTTACCGTGCTGATTTTCGTTTGGTTTTCGGGCTGTTTCTTGCTATGATGACAGAAGGGACACTGCCGTAGTAATACATGTGCTTCCTAGAGGCACTAAAATCAGTAAAAATATCCAAATCATTAATGGGAGGAAAAATACTTTAAAAATATACTTTTTTGGTATTATTTACACATAATCTCTGATAATAGAACATCCTGATTAGATTAGTTGAATAATTAAAGATAAAAATAGAGCGGAAATAAATAAAAGCAAAATGAAAACTTAATTATTAAAATGATTCAGAAATAAATGAAATATGCTTTATAATTGTCGTTTGAAGACTAATTTGTAAGATTACTTTATGTGGGTCTGGAGTTTCATTCATTCATTTTTATTCATAAAACAAAACTGTAAAAGGAATTGAGTATTGAAATAAGTAAATCTGTAAGTTTTAGTTAGAGTAGGGCCTATGTACTCATGGTTAGAAATATATGGATTAGGTCAGTTACCTTATACACCAAACTTTGTATTTCATGACTCATTTGTATAATTAGCAAGTCTTCTACATTAACAGCATTAATTTGGATGTACTTTATTTCTGTATACTTTCCAATTGGAATAAACATTTTAATATATTACATCCCCTTATTTTGAATGCGAAAAAAAAATATGGTTAATGTCAAAATTGAAAATTAGATACTTCCCATTTGTTAATATGAGATGTTACGTCTGAAAGTCTGGTCCAGTCAGCCCAATATACTGCCAGAACTGATTACTGTGGTACCATATGGCCACACCCTTTGGTATCATAAGCCACACCTTGTGGTAGAAAACTTCATTAATGCCAATTTTAAAGTCTTGGCTATGTTTGGAAGTTTCTACCTGTAGCTATAGCTTTTAAACTTTTTTTTTTTTTTTTTTTTTTTTTTTTTTTTTTTTTTTTTTTTTTTTTTTTTTATTTTGCTGGGTACTGGTTTTCTAGACATCATGCAAATCAGAAGAAAGGAAACCTTGCTATTAGTCCCAAATGTGTTATATGGTCAGTCCATCATGCCACCAAAAGAATTCGTTGTTACCTTTTTGTATTTGGAGATATCGTCAACTCATTTAGGTAGTGAATTTGGATAAAAGTTTGTTGGGTTATTGGGAAGATATAAGGGAATGAATGAAGGTGTTGACCAAGAGACACTCTACAAAGACGGGACTACATAGATATGATGATAGTAGGAGATATAGATCCAGCACAGTACTAATACAGGGTGATTCAAAAAATACATGCAACCTTAATGTAACTAAGAAAATATTTCCACTTTATCTAAACCAACTTCTAGTGTATACCATCATGCACCTTTTATAGAACCTTTATTGAACCTTTATAGACTGCCTAGTAGAGGTTCATTTGGATAGTTCAATGTTCAGGGATGTGAGAGTTCCTCTTTTCAGCTGATTTCCTCTTGTTTTGTTGCCAAAATTTACGCATTTTTCTTTTATTTTCAGCCCATATTTGGCGTTTTTACCCTGATTTTACGCTGTTTTTAGTGATTTTCCTCGTTTTTGGTCTGTGGCCTCTCACACCCCTGAACGTTCTAAGTTACGATTCCAAAAACATCAATATGTACAAAGTATTCACATTTTGGAGTTTCAACGTTTCAAAAAAATACTTATCTGGTTTCTTGGTCATGAGTGGTGACTTGATCCGGATGCAGATCGGTGTTTTTAGAAGATGTAGTGTTTCTAGAAATGTTCTGAATCAAATGATCATAAATAAGACTGCACCACCTGAGGCTTGATCCAGGAAAATTCTAGAAACAAGATATCTTCTAGAAACACCGCCAGTCTTCTTAGATCAAGTCATCACTCATGACTAAGAAACCAGACAAGTGGGTTTCTAAACACCTCCAATAAATGCGAGTATTTTAAAGACACATTGCCACATGTAGCAGTAGTTTGGAAGAACTAAATTCTCTTTTAGTAGGTTCTTATTCATGACCAATTGAAACATACCGTCCCACTTATTTTAAGTACGCTACATTGGAATTAAGTGCGATGTTATATCGAAGATCAATTCAGATTTCCAACTTTTTACCAGAATAACCCACTCTATTAATAACCCATGCACTTTCATTTTATGTAGTCTTAATGGCACTAACAGTGTGATTGGCTATAATGAAAAATCTATTTTAAAAAATCATCAAAAATCAGATTATTGCATTTTGTAAAAGTGTTATGGAGGTTTGGCCATACTTCATATTTATCAACACCATTGTTTTCTTTGTTTCTGCCAAATTGTTTCTATGAAAAAAACACCTCATGACAAGTTTGATTGACTTATCCATCACTTTTAAGCGATTAGGCCAAAAAAATAAAAGGTCCATCTCAAAGCTTGCGCGTGCATTTGTAAAATCATGTGATTTGAAAAAAGAAAGAAATGAAGAGCTTTGTTGCAAAACCCCTTACATCCACTTTTGAGTTTTTGAGAAAAACAGCTTTTTTTAATTGTGCAAGTATTACTGGTTCGATTTGATTCAATTTGGGTTTGGATAAGGTGTTGATGAATAGAAACTAAAAGAATAGGTTTGGTACAATTTTGAAGCCTTCCTATTTATTTTATTATATCTTTTATATCGCGCCTTTTGTGGATGTAAGGGCTTTTGCAACAAAACAAATTTACCCTTTTCTAGAAACCACCTTTGCAATCATATTTGAGCCCATTTGTTTGCACTACTTTATGTAACTTGACTAATGCTTTCAAAATCAAAAAGAAAAATTGAAATATCTCATTTACTTTTTAATTATGAATTTTTAATTAAATTCGGGAAAATGGCATTTTTTGAGTATTTTCGAAGCTACACCTTTTGTTAATTAAAATGATTTTTTCAAACATAGTGATCCAAAAACAGTTCTCTTTGGTTTTAATAGGTAAAGAACATTCCATGCTACTAGTATACATCAAAAATTAAAACAAAACAATTCTATATTCATTTTATGTTCAGATTTCGGAAATTCCCCAAGATTTCCCAAACGGAAATATACCATATCTCGGAAGGGAAAGTGGTATGAAGGTCAAACAACCACCAAAATGCGTATTTTTAGCCACACTATAATGTCATGTCAATAACTCAATTTCTGCCAAAAGTGGATGTAAGGGTTTTGAAACAAAGCTCTTCAAATACAGAAATTTTTTAAATTTCAAAATACTATAAAAATACTAAGTTGATACCAAGTTGGGAATTTAAAAAAAAATTACATTTGCATTTGTTTTCAAACCACTTGTGAGCTTTGAGACAAACTTTCTTTTTTTGGCCTTATTTGAATTTGTTGCATGTTGACTGCAATCACTGGCATTGCCTCTATTTCCTTCTGTCTATCACACTTGGTTGGTTTAGTTAGGTTGGAATTATTTCACTTTCAACAATAAGGTTGCATTGTAGAAACTTATTTATTGTCAAAACAATGAAATGGAAAACAAAATAAACTTATGTTCGGTGATAAGTTATGCCACATTTAATTATAGAAATTCTTTCTTGTAACTATCATCTACAATAAATTGGAAATTGACAAAATTGGTAAGAAATTTTATATAAAGTATTGAGTACCTCTTATTCTTCATTATACCATAATTTAGACAATTTTAGAAGAGAAAACATGTCATATTGAAATATTTTGCCATTGATTTTTTTTTTTTTTTCATTTTCGCTGCATCATGGGTATTTTTTTACTGCAACTTAGCTTGACTCCAGAGGATGATTTAAGCACTTCCCACCACGCCACTGTGTTGACTTGCGGTTAGCACAGCTGTGTGAGTGAACATGACATGACTGCTCGCACATTTGCATTGACGGCCATGGTTAAATTTGAATTTGGACTGATATATTTACAATAAAAACAAGCATTCACAATGCTGGTCGATTTCACATTTTATGTTACCTACAGAAGGTGTGAATTATCCTTCATGCATACATCACTTCAGATCTGAAATCGACCAACTAATAATGACACACGCACAATTCTTAAACAACGTCTTTTGCACAGAATTCAATGGGATTTGAAAAGTAAAGTGGCAGTTGAAACTCTGGTGATAACACGTTTACAGTGCATGATGGGGCTTCCTTAAATCATCCTCTGGCTTGACTCTATGCTGTTTCAGATGTACTGTAAAATTTCTGTGTTACATTTTTTCATATTTTTCGCATTCCAAGCAGATGCCACAAAAATAAAGACAAGTGAAACAATGCAAAATTGGCAAAGCGCAGTACTGTACTCTTCCACAGCAGCAGCTGATAGGTGTACCCCATCATGCTTTGCAGTACCATAACAGAACTGCATGTGTTATAGGAAGTGTAGGCTACACAAAATCCCTTACTTCCAAGTTTCAATTACTCACTTAAATCAGTGGTGCATGGACTTTTTATTTGACTAAATAAAATTACCTCTAAATTATTGTGAAACTATCCATAGCTCTCAATATTTAAGCGGCTCTTACTCTTTTTTTGTATTTTGTATATATTTTCTATGGAGTAAGCAGATAGACTGCAATGCATGATGGGATACTCACTGTAGCTGCTTTAGTGCTCTAAGAAATCTTCTGTTAGGGTAATTTTACAAATCAGACTCAGCATTGACTCAATAATAGACTATGAAATGGGTCCAAATGCATGGAAGCAGCACCAATTTGAATTGGCAATAAAGAAAGTATTCCCACAGCACCACAAATGCTTGAAAAAAAATCTCTGGATTCTATGAAATACTTGTCAAGCAAAATTTTTGTTAGCAAGAATTGTCACTATCATTGCACACAGCGTTCACTTAGGAGTGACTAAATGAAATTAATAATAGTCAAATCTCCCTACTGTTAATTTATGAATGCAATTTTACTTTTTTGGATGTTCTTGAAAGTATACAACATGTTTTCGTTAAGATTTGTTTAAATTCCGATCATACATAAGCTTTTAATCTTTATATTATACTATGCCTTAAAATGAACTCTGCAGAAACTTTAGAAGTAAAAACATCAATAAACTAGCAAAATAAGCAAATACTGTCACATCAAGTCAAGAAATTATTAAGCTATTCTGGTTGAAATCCATACACCACCATGGAAGTCATGACCTTAATCTCCCACACACATGATACAGGGAGTGTGAATTTCAAATAGGGTTACTTGAATAGGTGACACCATTTGAAATCTACACCACCTGTGTGGGAAAATAAGGTCATTTCAACTGGAATAGCTCAATGGCAAATGATCAAAGACTCTCAAATAAGGGACACTTCTTTCTAATTAGGTTAGAGTTTGGTTCAGGGTAAGGATAACAGTTAGGGGTCAGAGGTTATAGGCAAAAGGTAAGAATCACAGCATGTTTATGTTGTGTTAAGGTGTTAGGTTGAGATTAAGGTGGCAGGTAGTGTCCCTTATTTTTAATTTGCAATTAAAATTATATTATAAACTAGAAATTTTAGGCGATGCAATGTCAGGTGGAAGGAAGAATGCCCAACTCCACCCCACCTCAAGCATTTGACAAAAAGAGGGAAGAGCTCTTCATCCCAATAATAGAGAAAAAGTAAAGCAAATAATAATAACAATTTTGGTTTTTGTGGCTCATTGGACTAATTTGTCCAAGTTGAAAATCTTAAAGAGGAAGCCCCGCCAGAGCAGTTCTTCTGGGGTGAACCAAACCTGCCTGGTTATCAAATTAATCAGTGATGAGCTTATCTCTGAATTTGACAGGTGCTAATTGATGCAATAACATAAAAACATCAATTTGCATTTGTCAAATTCAGAGATAACCTTATCACTGATTAATTTGATAACCAGGCAGGTTTGGTTCACCCCCACTGCTCTAGCGGGCTTCCTCTTTAAGAGGAACAGCAATCCACACCATAGCATACATCTGACAGAATACAATACAGACAATAGGATTTCATGTGAATGTCAGTAGCATCTGTAAGTGTGATGTAAATTTGATGTCACTGAACAGAAGTGAGTGACAAATTAACCTACATGCTTAAATGTAGGCTGACAAGCTCTGTATAGTCATGCACACATAAGCTAATTATCACCTTTATCACCTGCTTATTTCTAGAACATTTTAAATGTTGGATTAACTCTACCATATTTCAGTTCAACTTACAGTGGGACTCATTTCAGCAACACATCCCCATTTTTTTGGTGCCAAACTGACATCAAAAATGACAGAATTCCTATATAGCATTATGCACAGTGCTATTTAGTGTTTGCCTTAAGGAAAATTCTTCAAAGGCATCAGAACTATAAGGACAAAAAGGTTAACTATCTAGCAACATAGGAAATGCTTTACATTATTATGCAGATATATTGGACTAAGTGTGAAAAGAATACTCTATCATTTTGAACAACATGTATGGACGATGTAAAGTGTTTCACCCAGTGGTGTGACATAACCAGGGGGTAGCTGTCCTCTTGAAAAAAGATATTCAGGTAAAAAGTTGCCCTTTGGGTGCTCTTTCCCCTCCTTACACACCTGATTTGACTGTTCCAACCGAAATCCATACACCCCTGTGAAAGACATTACCTTAATCTCCCATACAGGGAGTGTGAATGTCAAATGGGGTTACCTGAATAGGTAACTCCATTTAAAATCTACACCCCCTATGTGTGAGATTAAGGTCATGTCTTCCACAGTGGTGTGTGGATTTCTACTGGAATAGCCCATTGCATCACTGTTTCTAATGAACTGCCCAACATAGGCATGTTACCATGGTTACCTCATCGCCATTTTTGTTACACCAACAAAGAGGCATATTCTGGCACATAAATTCCGAGACATCTGGTATGTGTGTGTTGGGTAATACAAATTAGATAGAAGTTTCATAGTGTCATGCCGCTTGCTGCTGAGCAGTGTGATGCAAACGCATTGTAGACAAACGGACACAATCAAGGCTTGTGATTGGCTGATACGTCATGCCGCTTGCCACAGCGAATTATAGTTTCTTAAAATGTGAAATATGATGCTCGTTTTTCTGAAGTATTTTGTTGCAAATACGTTCAATCATTTGTGTTTCTCATAATATTCATCTTCCTTGACCTGTGTGACCTTGAACTTGGTAATTATAATAAAAAGGTAGAAGTTTCTGCAAAGTTCACTATTAAACTATTGTACTTTCAATTTTTTTCTATGCCTATGGGCGTTTGTTCTAGCTATTTTACATATATAACGGTAATAGTATAGGGTTTTTTTTCAATAAGAAAAATAATATTAGAAAAAAACTGCATAGCCTTTGCAATGATTATACCTGTCCTTACATGTGGAGCTTAGTGTATTGTCTGCATATGGCATACCCAAGCTATTACATGTTGCAGAGCTTGAGAGTCCATGTGACATATACTTTAAAGCCATGTGATGTACATGTGCAATGCATGTAATTTACATGTGCAGTCCATGTGCTACCTGTATTTATGCCTGTGGATACTAAATATGTACACATATTGAAAATTATCACAGCAACTATGATGAAGGTAATGCTTACTAAAGGTTCTTCAGTTTTATGCAGATTTTAGGTTTTTCTTTTGAATCCACAGTAGCAAGGTAAATAAGTGAATTGGCTTTGAAGGTGCAAAGCCAAAAGGTTGCAGAATGTTTATTAAGTAAGCCTACATACTTGTCCTAGATGTTTGTCATTTTGAAAGTGAACATATTTAAAATGCTGTCATCTAAATACAACATGTACACCAACATGTGTAGTGGTGCATGTTATACAGGGTGTCCCAGAGTGATTTATACCGTGTTTGAACAAAATTTTAAAAATATATTGTCAACAGTGTATCTAATCTTAATAAGTGCAATACAATGCCACACATGTCTCCTACTTATTCTGTGACTTTCATGGAAATAGCTTGATTCGTTTTGGCGTGGCATTGCTATTACTGAAAATGGACGAAAACTGCAGGTGTGTAATTAACAGTGCAAAGGCATCATAACACATGGATTCTTTATCACCATCGTCCAGCCGCATTGTGCAATATTGGAGAAATCCTACATTCTTTTATAGGAAATACACCAAATTTGGCACAGATGTAGAGCTTACAATGCTAAATAATTTTTGATATGGGATTAAGTGAAACATTTCAATATGACACCAGATATTTAGGTTGAAAAACATACTTTTTATGTGATTTTTACCACAATTTTTACCCAAAAATGTCATTATTACAGAGGATATAACTTCCTCAACGATCCTCCGCAGTAAATTTTAATCTTCTTCATTGTAGGTTTGCCCATATACTGTGGACATAAATGCATGCTGTGACACTAAGGACGAACCTTCTCTATACTTTTATGAATAATCCATCTCTGCCGGCATTTCAAATGATGAAACTCACACACCGCAATAATTGTCTCCAAAACTGAGGCCAAAGAAAGAATAGTTTAAGGTCACTCAAGCGTAGCAAATCCTTTATCCCATACAAGGATTGCTTCGTAACATCATAAATAAATATATATCGACTATTTAGTAGAAGTAATTATACAGATTTTCAAAATAGGTTGCTTTTTCAAAACTTGAAATTCACCATTTTTACGCAATCCTCTCTAACTTCTACTAGAAACGTCCAATTTTTAAAATCTAAAAAATCTGAGAAAGCTAAATATATGTAAAACTTAAAATGCAAAACAATATGACCAATAGAAATGCCGTTCATACCTAAAAAATTCCATCTTTCCCGGTATAAATCATTCTGGGACACCCTGTATAGGACCGGTTTATCAGCTTCTAACAGCAAATTAAGCTAACACTATGGTTAATTTCCCTATAGTGAAATTATTTCAGTTTCAAATTACAAAAAAAATAGTAGATATCGAAGGATGAATACATAGAGCTAATAATACCAACAAATTTGAAAGAAGTTATGATTTCATAGAATAATAATTTGTATACACATACAAGAAGTAGTTTTATAATAATATACAAGTGGTTCCACATAAAAGTATGAAATATACAAATAGTAGATTGATCAGGCAATCCCAAATACAGTCTATTCTAAAACATACTTGTAATATTATCTAATGCAATATCCCTTACAGTTTACAAATTAGAGTGAAAAAAGACTTAAGTAAAATTGTGCATATATTTGTCTTTTATTTTCAATATTGCCATCCCAATACGCGCAAATTCTGCGATAAAATTATATAAGTGACGATGCTTGACTATTAGGATAGTGATAGCCTCATAAAATTCATCTCAGGATCTTGGATTAACCTTTCTAGCTGTTGAAACTACCATGTTCAAAATGCCATCCAGCCATACCAATAACTGATGGATGAAGGATGTTCTGACGAGCTAAGTGGAATTTACTCTGGGGCACTCCATCAATCTGCATCAATGCGCATCAACTTGATCAATATCAATGTGTACTTTGTCCTGCATTGCATTCCAAATTAATATGCTCTCCAGCGTGACTTTTACTGCTTCTTGCGATGCAACGCACAAGGTGCGCTTCTGTTATGCATTGCATGACATGCATTCAAGCGCTACGGTTGCTTTCAAATATCGCAAAACTTGCACGTAACTGTGAAAAATTCGCGCCATGCAGACGGTCACTACACTAGTCCACATTGAATTTTGGAAGTCCACATTAATTTGGATCTACATTCCAGTGTGGACTGCCCCTATGTTTTCTGCTCGCAACATCTGATTAACTTTGACTTAATAAGTAAATACGTAACTTGGTACTGTCTTAGAGGCTGATGGCATATTGATAACATTGAATGCACTAGTGATAAATTACTATGATCAGCAAATTTATTGCAAGTGTGTGATTCATTATGTCTAATTAACACAGATTTGGTGGGGTTTTCAACAAAAATTATCATGTTTTGCCAATTTATCTCCCTAACAAAACTTGTTATTTCTATATTGAAATGCTACACACAAAAAACACATAGTTAACTGATTTTGTGATACTATATAATGTAAATTAAGCACTGCTATCAAAATACTCAGAAATCATTTTTGATGGCGCAACTGTATGCAATTAACATGTCATCTATAAGTCCATGTTATAAATTATAGCATATAGGACACATACATTAGCACCTACATAATTGTGAGGTGGTTCAGTATTTAAAATTACACTTAGTACTTTTTCATTTTATGTATTTATGTATAAATAGCTCTTTTTTTATTATTATATCATTTATTTTAGTTTAATGTAGAACATGATAATAGTTTGAAAATTTATTTTGAGGTACTGTTACGAACATCAATGACCTGCATTTTTAATGTCTCACATTTTTGTATTTTATTCAACTTTTGATCAGACTAGAAAGTTATTCAGCTATTCCAGTTGAAATTGACACCCCCTGTGTTGGAGATTAAAATAAGACAAAATATAAATTTCAGATTTATAATAGCACCTTTTTCCAGATCTTGGAGGATTCAAAGCGCTGTAATTTTGCTGCCATTGTGAATCATCACAATCAGATCGCATCAACTAGGCCAGTTGCAGCCGAACCTGGCGCAAACCTATCCGCACTTAGATTGTAACATCCACCAATTATCTGGACAGCTCCCCAAATTCCACTGGGGTGAAGGAAGTTTTTTGATAATCAAACAACTAATCACCGATTTTTTGAAAGCAGGAGGAAACTGAGATCCCAGAGAAAACCTTTGAGAGCGAGCATGGAATCAGGATAAACCAAGTGCACATACAGTCCTGTGGCACTGCCGGGGGCTTGAACCTGGGACCTCAGTGGTTCAAGGCAAGGGAACAACTGCTGCACCAACTTGCTCTCTTAAGGTTGTGTCTTCCATAGGGGGTGTGGATTTCAACCAGAATAGCCCATTTGGCTAAAATATAGATATTATTTTATGTGAGGTATATGTATATTGTATATGGCACTCATTGTATAAAACTATTAATACTGAAAGAGATGAGGTTGTCTTTACCCTGACTAAAACAACAACCATGTTAACACCATACTATCTTTAATTGCATATCATTCAAACATCTTACTGCCTTCTCTTCTTCTTTCCAATTCAAGACACCATAGGTACTGAATAGCTATCAACCCAATGATTGTGGACCAAATCTCAAGTTCCAAATTTGAGATGGATTTGTGGTGTTCAAAATGATTACTCATAGGCCTACCCCTTAAATTTAAGGGATCTCATGTCTCCCCTGATATGAGTTGTAAACTTAATACAAACTTTACATCATTATCTCTCTGCAGGTCAGGTCAGAGTAGTTAGCCAATTTAAAGTAAAGTGCATTTTTGAAATAAATACTTTTGTTCAGAATATAGTCTTGAAACTTGCCTTATTGTACTATATCAGAACAAGAAAGAGTGCTCTGTTGTATGGTTTTATATAATTTGTTTTATATACAATTACTGATGAAAATCCTGCAATCTTCCAAAAATTACAAATTTTCTTTTCATTTTGTGGGATTTTTAAAATCCCCTGTATATACTTCTCATGTATCTGTATAAACCAAAGAAATTAGACCCAAAGAGTACTAACTCTGCCTTTACATGTCACTTATGGAGGGCAAATAGTGTACCTCCCGATTATTTTATCATGCGCCTGGTAAACTTCCTAAGTGCTTCTCACCCAAACCTTGATAACACCCAAGCTTAAATACACTATTTTGGTCTCCTTGTGTGACAATCCAAGATGGCACAGAATTAAAGACAGAGAATCGGGACTCGGCCGCCATCTTGATACAGGCATGCATGGAGCAAAAATAGAGGGTATTCGGTTTCACTCGGAATGCACTCGAGGCATTCGATTGTCATGCAAGCGACATGGATGAAGGCGAGTAATAAGACGATTCAGATGAGACGCAGAATTGTTGTCGTTCGTCTCCGCGCACCGTCGGCAAGAACCCGAATACCCACAATTTTCACCCCATAACTGATGGTGCGATTGTACTTGGCAGTATAGGGAGTCCCGGTTCTCCTTCTCTAATTCTGTGAGAGTTACGCACATGGCAATTCTGGGTTGATACTCTTTGAGTCTTATCTCTTTAGTACAAACCTCTCTTGCTTCATTTTTTATACATAGCAAATTAAATGATCGAATATCCTAACTGAATTCTCCAGAATATCTAAAGTTGAGGTCTCCCAGGGAGATCTCCAGTGCATTCTGTTTGAAGGTATAATCCTGCACATCCAACAAAATCATACAAACCCTATCACCTAGAAATTCGAAAGACAGCTTGTTTTGCCTGAAACTCAGATACCTATTCCCCCATGCTCTAATCCCCCTCCTGTGCCCTATTCACCATCTTATAACCGCTCTGCTACTCCCACTAATTACCCAGCTTCTCCCTTTCCCCTGAGTTTATGTAGTAAGGTATTCTGCCTTTATCATGAGAGCATTTTGTACATGCTATGTACTTATTTATGAAGATGTGTACATTATAGGTACTTTGGTATTCAGTAACTGTTATGATAATACATTGAAAACATTGGCAAATATTAGAGTACCATATCACATACTTTCAACTGTACAACATTAAAGAATTGAATTGTGATATTTTGAAAGACAAAAAAAATTAGTAAGTCTCACAATATATTTATTAGATATGTAAATTAGGTGTAACTATATTTTTTGTAATATAACTAACAATATAATTGAAAGAACTTATGTTAACCAATCATTCAACAATATTTATTTTTATATTTTGAGTTTTTGTTTGTTATGAATTTCACATCAAGTTGCAAATATGAAGATACACCAAACTAAATATGTTTCATGTGTTATCATTGCTGTAACATTGCAAGAAACATACATTTTTTATAAAAGTTTAAAAAATAGCATCATATACGTAGTTGAAAGATAACTATTTTAAGTGTTGTGCTATATAGGAATTTTTTTAAATTTACTTTGTGATGTTAATTGAAATATTGAGCTGTGCCAATTGCAATCCATACACCCCCTATGGCAGGCATAACCTAAATCTTCTACACAGGGAGTGTGAATTTCAAATGGATTACCTGAATAGATGATTCCTTTTAAAATCTATACCCCCTGTGTGGGAGATTGAGATCATGTCGTCCATAGGGGTGATGGATTTCAACTGGAATACCTCAATACAGCAGAAGGCACTGGCCATCAAGGAAATAAGGACATTGTGTCTACGAATAATCATCTTTGTGAGATTACTAATACCGTATTTCATCAAATAGTCGCCCGCCCCCTCAAATAAATGCCCCCACCACTTTTTTCAACCAAGATGTTTCAAAAATGCTGATATTTCCATGCTATCTTGTGAAGTAAGCTTACCAAGTTGCCCACATGGTCGATAATAGCATCAATAATTGGCTAAAATCTGGATTGGAAACCCGTCAGTGTTTCTAGTTCATAGTTCGTCATTTTAGCGTGAGTTTTAAGTTTACCTAATGGTTTTAACGGGAATTATCGTTCTAAAATTGACCTTGAATAAACGCCCCCCTTGGGACAATGTAACGCCCCCGGGGGCGTTTATTTGACGAAATACAGTATTTTCATATTTGTGGGCTTCCACAAGCTCTGTCACAACTGCTGAAAATACATTATTGTGTACAGTATACAGTTGGTTTTTTAATTTAAAGTTTCAATCAGGTTATATCTATTAATCAAATTTTTATTATTTAATTCTCAATGTAATTTATATCACAATTACTTCAACTTCAGTTTTAAGGTGCTATTTTATATTTACAAGTTTTTATATCGCATTTGGTATTAAATTAAGCTAAGTCATGGCATATTTTTAATAAGATTGTACACATCAGTGATGCAATGATGGATGATCTTAGTTCGGTATATTATTTGTATTTCACTGATTTATGTGTTAAGAGTAACTATTTGATAGTTAAAAAAACTATTTAAAAAAATTAATATTGAATTTGGTTCTTGACATCAATTAAGTAACACTGAAATCTGAGCAAATATAAAGCAGGCAAATCTTATTATTTTTACATGTCAACCAAGATGGTCAATTTAGATATCTAAGCACTTTTAAGTTCTACAGTTTTTAATCCAAGTTACAATTTGCTCCTATGTGACTTGCATATATATATCTACCAACATATATATATATACCACCAATTTTAAACTTCTAAAATAAATAATCCCTCTACCACAAAACAAGCAAACTTATTCAACAAGAAATTTAGTTTGACTAAAATAATGCAAGTCCTATAAATTATCAAAAGATGTTACTTTTATTCCAATTATAATACTTGTTATTTTGAAGAAAGACAAACGTATAAGATTGCTATTTGAATGAAGATAGAAAAGGAATGTAATATATTTACATTATGAAAAACATGGTTTTTTTTTATCTAGCTTTAGATAGTGACATACTGTGCTCTTTATACAGCATTCTAGCTATGAAATCATGTTATCTATGCCATCTATTACTTTTTCTTCCTCAAATTTGTAAATCTTAATCTTATTCACACAAAATATACAATCGTGATGTATTTCCATCATCCATCTAGTCTAAATATTTGCAGAAATATATATAATACGATGTATAAGTCATAAAACGCATATTTTATATACAACATATATTTATGAATTCCTTGGATAGCAGCTACACTTGTTATCATTACAATGGCGTTGTCACGTCATTGTTTGCTTTTGTTGGATCTAATATTATTCCTCACTATACAACCCCCATTTCAAAAGCTTCCAATGTAAAAACGTGCCTTCCCAAACCCGACACACTGAAATATTCATCAGCAGCAGTGTAAGGCCTCTGAAGGAACCTAACAGTGAATTCTAATTCCCCTTATTGGCCGCCATGTTGTTATAATTTTTAGCTAAGCTTTAAATTCTGCAACAAAGACAACACGGCAAAGTGGTATGGCTTTCAAATTGTTAATTACCTCATAACCTATTGGGGAAACCAGGTGGAAAAATTACAAAAACTAAAAAATGCTTGGTATGATTTACAATTATGGTTTAATTAGCGATGAAAATGTGCCAGGATACGAGATGACCAAGTGTCAATTCGTCGTGCTTAATTCATGAGACTTCACACCACTTATGTCTCTCCTCATTTTGTATTACAGATTGGCTGGGTAGTATTAATTAGCTTCGAATTAATACTGAAATCCTTAGGATTGGGTACCACGTGCTAACTTGGTTAATGGAATCGGCACAAAACAACAAGATTTGAAAGTCCACTGACTCCACATTTCTGTGGTAAGTTGACCTACTTAAAGCGTCCAGTGTCACGCAGGAAAACAAAATATAGGATATTTGTCGTTCAGTTTTTAAAAAATCATTCAAAGCATATGATTAAGGACTGTCAGAATATTTGTTCAATTGTTTCCATTTTCATACAGGCATTGGATCTTTAACAGGTGAAGTTGGCCTATGGAGAGCCTAAGCCTTCTGAAATATTTTTCACTTAATTTGAGTTGAAAAAAAAATCCAATGTCAAAATGGTTCGATTTCATGTGACACATTTTGCCAGGGGGTGATAGGGCCTATTTTGTGAATCTTCCAAACTTAAAGTTAAATCAATTAATAGTGCCCAGTTAATCTCTAATTAGTTATCTACATAATTAAACCCACTGCACACGGTTACATACCTGCCATCTATTACTGTCCGTGTCCGACATCCCATCTGACACACGGTGCCTTGTTAGGTACCTCCATAGCTATATCCTTAGCAATCATTAAATGCATTGTAACTCCCACTCACATGGTTGACTAGCTGAGTAACTATATCTCCTCAGCTGCAGTGGAAAGTTACAGTGTACAATGACTGCTAAGTGCCATTATCATTCATACCATGGCATCATGAGCCTAATTAAGCAGGTTTCAATGAGGCCTCCAACCAACGATGGGTTTTTTATTGCAACTTGCTTTAATTTATGATCTTGATATGCATGTTAAGCTCAGATTAAGAACCTACAAAATAAAGTTATAGGACAATACATGTACCTACTTTACAACTGTAACATTGTATGTTACTAGTAGTAGTGTTAAATAGAATATATTAAATTATTTTTTTCTTTGGGTGGTTGGCACTATAGACTATTATTTAACCTAATTACCTATGACCCCAATTTGCCCAAAAACTGTTAACACTTTATTGCTGAAATTTCATTTTAACCTTAGCCAAATCTTAGCCCAGCCCCAGAAATTGTATAACTTTGAGACCCCACCCCCTTAGTTTATACTTAACTATGCAATGAACTATAACTTTGTTTAAAGGGACAAATGAAAATTTGACTATCAGGACACATGTATGCTAATAATATGCCTCTTTATCTTAAAATGTCTGTTAGGGTATCAATTGAAATATGGTATTGTTTAGTATTATTTGGTATGTTGGATTCCTACATGAGATTGTCACAAGAACATCAAGCAAGCAAATCATTATATTTTATACTTCTACTACATAAGACCTAACCTATATTTTTTCTAAATATTTTGAAATAGCTTAATAAAGATAACCACTGTTTCTTTCTACATTTAAGGGCATCATAGCTTGTGCGTTCAAACATTGAAAAAAATATAATAGATACGATGCAAATTAGCATTTGCATTTTTCAAATGCAACATTTTACATCTCGACAAACCTACATATATAAACATCAATTTTCTGACAATGCCGCAAACACTTGTTACCAAAGCCAAAATGTGCATATAGATTCTTTGCATGCGTAAACATGGTAATTTTCTTTTTTAAAGAGTATTATATAATTACTTGCAAACTATATCAGATACAAACATTTCTCAACCACTAACTTCAATTTACAAGAACCAGTAGAACCTAATTCTGTACTATGATAGAAAAGCTATACCCACTTATATATAGAAACTTTTTCGAAAGAGCCCACAGTTCTTTCTATAAGTATGTTCCCTGCAATAATTATCTACATACAAATTAATTGTGCATCATTCAAAAGTGATTGTACATTCCTTGATAATTGTCCACTTCTCATGGTTGCCATGGTAATAAAAACTTGACACCTTATCCTTATATTGTATTTTATTTTGCTCTTGCAAAATATATATATAGTTCCTCCTATTCATCGCATGACATCAGTGATGACAGTTTCAGGCACAGTTTTGCTGCACCCTTAATCACGTCCACATATCATTCTTATTCTCTTCTCAATGTGAATGCAAAAGTCATCTACTTAGGGTACAGACCTAAACACATAATGAGAAATATACTAATTTTGTCTATTTTTTTGTCTATATTTAGGATGCAACTCAAAGAATGTACAAATCAGTTATGTACGCAATCTACCCTACCATACAGTTTTAATTTCTCCTAACTCATAATGACTCAACTGTGAGTCAACTCAGAAACTCAAATCACATTTACACATGAATCACAAAGTGTGACTCTAAATGGGATCTGAATTCCTGAGGAAGCAAGGAGTTCCCCTTAGTTGCTACTTAAAATTCTAAAAAACTTTAGTAAAAGCTTGTGAATGGAGTCAATGGTGTTCTTACATATCCCCTTGTATGACTGTTATTCGCTTGGATCTGTATATGATGTATAAAGACAAACCACAACAAAAACAACATCAACAGCAACAGCGACACAAAGACGGTATGTATGTACAGAGGTTATCAGCAACAAGTACACAAAGCGAGGTGTAAATACGAATGGCAGGCAAAGGGGAAATATGAAAGAGAGAGAGAAGAATAGGGGTGGGGAAACAAAAATGAAGAAAAAAACAAACAAAAAGGAAAAAAATTAAAACCATGCTTGACAGAATCAAGATGCGTATAACCCAACAGAGGAAACATTGATGTGTGTTATGAAAACAATTTTTTGTGCATTAATTTCAAAATTAAGGTCATTAGAAAAAAAACATATAATAATTAAAATTCAACATCAAAAAGAGATATTAAAGAATGGCTACATCAAGTATACCAGGAAATTTGTATTCGAGATGAAATATTTTGCATAGAAAAACCCCCTTTGTGACCATGCTGTTAAAATAGTGCCATCAAAGCCTCTTACAAAAATAGCTAGATAATGCAGTACTAGTAAATTAGCAAATAGGTGCACGTAAAGAGCATTAAAAATGCATAAAATCCAGCAAAAATGTCATCATGAATAAAGTGACTTGATCATAGACTCCTACAATATTTTTTTTTTACTTTTAACAGCTGTATAATTTGAATGCATAACTATACACATTGACAACTAACTGAAATGTGACTAAACAAAGACTGTGCAGGAGTTTAACTTACGGGACTTGAATTCACTTCTGGCAGTCAGGACTGACCTTTAACAGTAGATGGGATTATACAGGGTGAGCCAGGTATAGGAAAAATGTAACACATGTGACAAAAACTTTGGTGTCATTGCTCAATAACTTGTTGAATGTTTCTTTTCTTTCCTATGAATCAGGTTTTTATCATAGGAAACTTGAAATCAAAATTGGCTTCCGTTCCATATTTAATATTCTGGCTAAAAAAAAGTATATTCTTAGTTTGCTTTGCGAATCTGCTGTCAACAATTTACAAATACTACAGGGTGGCTCTGAAAAAATTGTATCATAAAATTAAATTTTTAGTATTGAAATACCGCAATGCAACACAGAACTGATAGTGTATGTTATTGCCTATTAAAGCAGCTAACACATACTTTCTGAAAGTCAAAATTGTACCCCTCTGTTCTTGATTTATAGCAATCACACCTCATTTTGAATGCATTCCTTCAGTAAAAGAATGTGCAATGAAACATTCATGCACAATACCCAGTGCTTGGTACTTTAGGTATATTGACTGCTATACTGAATCCGAGTAGAGATTCAAAACGAACAATCATTGTAAAATTCTTATATTTCAAGAACAAAGCCATCAGTTTTCAAAATCCAAACATTGGGCTATTCCATTTAATA
Organism: Amphiura filiformis; assembly: GCF_039555335.1. Taxonomy (NCBI): domain Eukaryota; kingdom Metazoa; phylum Echinodermata; class Ophiuroidea; order Amphilepidida; family Amphiuridae; genus Amphiura; species Amphiura filiformis. The sequence goes on along the minus strand of NC_092631.1, from coordinate 49,757,006 downwards.
TCCACACTACCCCTGTTGAAGATTTTGGAAATATCTTCCACAGGGGGAGTATACATTTCAAATGGAAGGAACACATTAGGCAGCTGCATTTGTATTTCATACACCATCTAAGAAAGATTCAACCTGAATCTTCCACAGAGGGAGGATGAGTTTCAATGGAGATGTGGAATGTGTTTGTTCCATTTAGAATTCATACTCCCCCTGTGGAAGATATTTTCAAAATCTTCTACAGGGGTAGTGTGGATTTTAAATGGAATAGCCTATTACAATTTCCAGCGGTACAGTTTTTTCAGAGACACCCTGCATAATATATGTTAATTGTTTTAAAAAAATTGCCAACATCTTTAGTATGATAAAAATCAAGATTATAACCTTTCAAAATCCCATTTTGGCATCAAATTGTTGACTTTGACATCGCAATCTGTGTCACATGATGTTATACTTGGGCATATGATACAATAATTAAAAATTCAGATTTATTCGTCTCAATCCCATAAAATTGAATCCGACACAATGGCAGTATATAACATTTTGAGATTAATTTGAGAGGTTGTCCCAAAAATCGGTCATATTTGGAAACATTTTGGTCATTTTCAGTCATCGTTAAGCTGATAAACAGTTCATCATCTAAAATTCTTTGTCATAAGTTAAATTTTCCGTTCGTTTCCCCTGATTTTGATTAAATAATTCATGCTGATATTTGATGGACATGTTATCCACTAATGTTATTCTTTTCATACATATGATGTTGTAGTTTTTCCAAAAAGGTTGAAACCAGATTTTTTAATTAAATAAATTGTTTGTGTAGGGTAAATATCCAAAGAACTTATTGGCATTAATTCATTATTTCATTATTATTGTGTTTTTCAGATTTAAAAAAATGAGGCAAGTATTATTATAATTGCTGCTGATTTTCAAATACCTAATATTTTTGAAATAATTTACTGAACATGTTCAAGTAAAGAAAAATTCATTGAATATATAATCAGAAGCAGCATTACGAACTCCAAATTTTATTTAAAAGAATATTGCCAGAACTCCAGCCTCGGTTGCAGAATTAGTTTAATAATTGAACTCATAAAAGCAGCTTATCATCTGTGTGCTATCTTATAGACCCCGCACCCTAATAAAAAATACAACATCTATTATAACGATCCTAACAGGGATTCAACCAGCCATACTATTACACTGAAATATTGTCTTAATTAAGATTCAGCATGATAAATTTATTGTACAGAAAATGTGTAGGATTTCAACTGAAAGTAAATGCAGCAGTGTCGTGATGGTCTGTAGCGTAACTGTGACATTGAAAGAAGTAGCCAATAGACTATATCGAATATTTATATCAATAATTCAACAACTTTTTTTTTTCTTCCAAACTGAAAGGTCATTTTTAATCTTACGTATTTTGGTGGCTATGCATTATGATAAATATGCTGCATTAGTATCCTCTTTAATCCGAATAAAATAAACCCCACGTCAAAATTTGTCTAAGAAATTTACAAAATTTGATACTACCGTCAATAATAATTAGGAATATACTGGTACTGCGTTGACACTCATATTGCGTAGTGTATTCCTGCTAGAAATTTATGCTCAATTTGCATATTCATAGAGTCAAAAACACCTATCGAAAAAAAATCCCATTAAATTTTACAGAAACCTATCCAAAATTAGATAATCAATAATCAATAATCATCAATTTCTATTGCTAAACACTCAATGTTTAAGTAAGCACCACTCACCTGAGTTTTCTAATTGGCCGTCTTTCTGACTGCGTTGAGAATGCACTGGCTGTACTGGCGGCTGTGATCGCAGACACGTCACTTGTACTCGACATATTACTGTCCTCAGAGTTCACTGAGATGTTGTCGGGGCTTTGCTTGCGCTGACGGGGCCTGCTGGGCATAGGGTCCATCATGGGTCCTGTTGCCATGGAAACATTACCATGAGGCGAGAGGGTGTTTGCAGAAGCGCTCTGCTTGTACTGGTTCATTTTCATTTTCATTTTGATTTGTCGTGCTTTCGTTCCTCGAGGTCTGCTGTGCCTGAAACAAGCGCAACATTTTTCTTGCTCAAACTATTTTATCAGAAAATGCTACTTTTATAGACAAAATAAACAGGCCATAATATATGTCATGACTTTGCCATTTTGTTATTGACTCCCTTTCAGTTTGAACAACAAGCATCATTAAGCCATTTACTTTGATATTATCAATCTAATTCAATATGAATAAAATATGATTAATGGGTCAGTGGTTCTTGAGTACCATTTTACCAAGCTTTCTATTTCCATGGTGATTAATGGAAGAAAATAAGGAACTGACAAACAACACATTAAAATATTATGTGCATTCACTATCTGCCTCTTAAGATTAGTGGTAAGATGGGGCATTTGAAACAATCAAGCATGCATTTTTTAAATATAAAGAGCATGCTCTTTAAAATAAACTGGCCTCCAAAAGAAACTTATAATTTTTCACAAGGTCATATTTTAAAATCCTGTCTATAAAAATGAACAAAAATTACACACAGGATTACTTCAATACTCTACTCTAAAGTCATGTCAGTAACCAAGCAGTTGTCCAACTGACACAACAGCAAAATGCACTGACATGGAACACCTTCCTGGACCACATTCACAGCCCAACAGATTTCTTTGGCTGGGTTCCAATTATTCGCCTGTGAATGTGGTCCTGGAAGCTGTTCGTGTCAGTGCATTTTACTGTTGTGTCAGTTTGGACAACTGCTTGGTTACTGACATATGTTTAGAGTAGAGTATTGAAGTAATCCTGTGTGTAATTTTTGTTCATGTACAGGTGAATAAGTGGAACCCAGCAAAAGAAGTCTGTTGGGCTGTGAATGTGGTTCATGTCAGTGCATTTTGCTGTTGTGTCAGTTGGACAACTGTTTGGTTACTGACCAGTGTTTAGAGTAGAGTATTGAAATAATCCTGTGTGCAATTTTTGTTCATTTTTATGGAGAGGATTTTAAGATATGACCTTGTGAAAAATTATAAGTTTCTTTTTGAGGCCAGTTTAGAACATGTTCTTTATTGAATCTAGTATTTCCCTAATTTTAAAAAACAATGGCCTAAAATATTTTTTAAATACTCTTATGAGCTTATGCATGGGTAAATTATGTAAATTATTCACTAGTTCTAATCTGTATCAAGTTTCATAATATTATAGAACATAATGTGAATAATAAGAAAAAAAAGTAAACTCTATGGATATTATTATATTATAAGCACTGAAAAAGTAATAAGGTGTAAAATGAAAGAAAATCACTATATCATTGTGTAAAAATCGGGATATGAATAAAATTGATGGCATCCCATTTGAGCAAAGCTTACAATATTGCTGTAAGTTTGTGCCCTTAAAAATGAGACCCTTACAATTTCAGACCTAATGGCCCTTGAAGAGTGTGTCTTATTTTGCACACTGTTAGGATTTATATAGGTATTAGAATTAGAGTTTGGAACTATGGGTATTCTAACTATTATTGAAGTTAATGGCAAGTCAGTGGTTAAACTTAAATGGATAAGGACTTGCCATCGTAGGCATCTTTACGAAAAGACTTTACAGAGGGGCTTGAATTTGTATGCAGGGTTATAATTATGATAATGGCTTAGAAGTCAAGGTACATGCTGGTTAATGTTCGGATTAGGACTTTGATGTTGCAGGTGGAATTGTGGTTAAAATGAGGTGTGGCTTTAAATCTAGAGTGGCATCAGACTTGACAAGGGAAGTTATTGGTAGATTGATGGGTAATAATGGTATTGTAGGATTAGAGTAGTCATTGTATGGGGAGGACGATGGACAGGTTGATGGATTCCGGGTGGATTAATGGTTAGAGTAAGGATTGTGGTTATAATGTGAGAGAGATTTGGATTAATGGTATAGTATATGGATTAGGATTAGAGTAGTCATTGTATGGGGAGGAGGGTGGACAGGTTGGTGGATTAAGGGTAGATTAATGGTTAGAGTAAGGATTGTGGTTATAATGTGAGAGAGATTTGGAGTTGTGGGTAGATTAATGGTATAGTATATGGATTAGGATTAGAGTAGTCATTGTATGGGGAGGAGGGTGGACAGGTTGGTGGATTAAGGGTAGATTAATGGTTAGAGTAAGGATTGTGGTTATAATGTGAGAGAGATTTGGAGTTGTGGGTAGATTAATGGTATAGTATATGGATTAGGATTAGAGTAGTCATTGTATGGGGAGGGTGGACAGGTTGGTGGATTACCGGTAGATTAATGGTTAGAGTAAGGATTGTGGTTATAATGTGAGAGAGATTTGGAGTTGTGGGTAGATTAATGGTATGGTATATGGATTAGGATTAGAGTAGTCATTGTATGGGGAGGAGGGTGGATAGGTTGGTGGATAAAGGATTGTGGTTATAATGTGAGAGAGATTTGGAGTTGTGGGTAGATTAATGTATACTGGATTAGGATTAGAGTAGTCATTGTATGGGGTGGACAGGTTGATGGATAAAGGGTAGATTAATGGTTGCAGTAAGGATTGAGGTTGAAGAATGTGTGTAGAGATGTTGAGTTGTGGGTAGATTAATGGTATAAAATAGCAAATTAGGATTAGAGTCAGTCATTGTATGGGGTGGAGGATGGACGGGCTGATAGATTAAGGGTAATTTAATGGTTAAAGTAAGGATTAGGATTATAGAGCGTGTCTAGAGATGTTGAGTTGTGGGTAGATTAATATTCGGAGTATGGATTAATGGGAACGTTGCTCAATAGAAGTATATCCAAGGTCTGGAGTTTGGGGTGTGTTAGTTGTTAGTTACAATTAAGCGGTTGGAGCAGTGGTTGACATGGGGATAATAGAACCTGATCCCGAAGAAGATGTGGGTTATAATGAAAAAGATCCAATGAACTGAAAGTAGACACAACTTTGAGACAGGACAAAGTAAGAGTAAATGGAGGATGAAATAAAATCTTTCACTATACTTTGGTCAATCATTACAAAGGCATTTTTTTTGTCATTATCATATGATGTTTAAATCAACCCAGGCAGGAGCCCAGGTGCTAAAGTAAGACATTGCAGGGCTCCATTCTTTTTAAGTAGAAGATCAGACCGGACATTGTCCATTCAAACCGATAGTCCATGCAAACCTAAGTTTATGCATTTCAATATCTAGGTCATTTCTATTTAACTTGGATTTTGATCCAATTCCATACTTTTACAATGGGCACCATTTATATGGCTGTACAGGCCTCCAACAAGGGGGTATAATGTCCCCAACCCCAGGAATAAGGAGACCAGAGGCCATTGCACAAGCTGAAAGTTACCATATCTAACATATTTTGCCTTTTAGAGGATCACCTTTAGTGCAAAAAACATTTTTGCATTTTCTACAGGGCCTTAAATTATCATACCCCTGTCTCCACATACATAGAAGACAGCCGGTGAAAATAAATTAATGTCCATCCAGGATTTGAACCTGGGACCTACGCCTATATGGGCCACCGATATCAATCGAAGATATAAAAAGTTTTGCCTGTATGATTGACCACAGTATCAGTATTGAAAGTGTATGCAAAGGTAAAGCAACATGCAATGCCAAAATGAATGACAATGATTATTGTCAAGGATCAGAAGTTGATTGGGCTGTTTATTATTTTTTGTCAATACAAGGAATAGCTAATTTGGATATAAATTAATTAGTGATGGCACGCCTATCTATACTAAATGAATGTTTCTTATAGCTATGATGTAAGATGACACAATCAATCAAAACATTGCATCTCATGTCTTTATCCTGGTGGTCCTGGTGGTAGTAGAGATTGGGCACACATTTTTCTGATGTAAAATTTAACTTATTGTTGATGGCATCATTTTCCAAAAAATATATTACTCATCAAATGAGCTTTTGTAGATTGTATAATCCTAAAGAGCTTGTTATCTGGTCATGGTAGTAGATGGAATCATAACTTTATGGCTATGTCATGAACATATAATGAGCATATTTAGTAAGCATTTCATAAAACCACATTGAATCAAAACTTTCAAAGCCAAGAAAATGAATAAACCAGTACAAGCAGGGCAATAGACCATCTCCTTAACATTTATAGGGAGGTGTGTTTTTCTTTGTTACAGTGACAACATGCATGTAAAAAATCTTGTTAGTACATCAAACAGAGATGTCATTATATGGTGCACAAGGGAATTTGCCTTTTCGGTAAATCACATAAACCTTTGCGGGTAAACTTCTTGATGTTATCACACCGACCCACACATCGTTACTGCGCACTTCACCGCTTTCAAATATGCAGTAATGATGTTTGCTAAATGATGTGCACATCGATGTGACGTAAAATAATGACATCTCAGGTCTACCCGCAAAGGCTTATGGGATTTAACAAATTTTAGTTCTGCTTTAGTGAATATTTGTTAAAGCAATTATTTTAGGATTACAGATGGGAATTTAGGAGGTGGTCTATTTTGAATTCTGCAGTTGTAGGATTGGGTATTATAGCAAGTGCATAACATAGATTCATTCACAGTTTGCTGCTATTTATAATGCAGCAAAATTCTGAGTAAGTGTGTGTGTCACTAGAAATGTTCTGAGGGGGCAAGAGTCCGGTCACTGAAAAGTGTGTCAGCATTGGAAAGGTAACTAGATCCAAAAAGTACTGCGTTGACATTATGTTCATTCTTTCTTCAAGTGATTTCACACTAACAATATTTGAGGGACAGCGTATGTCCTACCACCCCATGGTTATATTCATGACGATGTATGCAAATAATTATTATCTTTTTGTGTCATTTAAAGGTTGGAATGGATTTCAGGGTAGTGAACATTTAATCCAGCAAAGCTTAAAATTTGGCCAAGGACTCTGTTAAAAAAGTTGACCAAAATAATATGGCATTTTCAATTGCCAGTTAGAGCTTCTCAGCTCCCTTTATCGAAGTGACAGTTTCAAATCTGGAATAGCCACTGATATAAGGGATGACTCCAAACCCCAACATCCGGCATCCTGGCAGTACCAGTAGTAATTGGATCTGGTTTCTATTGTTTGAAACAATAGAATGTGGTTCTGCTGCCGATCCTGCCATGGCACTGGTAGTTGTCTGATAGTGGGGTTTTGAAGCCATCCCTAATACAATTGCTACAATGATCCACATCATCATGGGATTTTTACTTTTAGGACAATATTGCTGCTTATTATTTCAGCAATGCTACATTGCAAAATAGTGCAAAATATGAAAGAATCTCTGGATGCAGTTGCTATGATACCCATTCCCACAATGCCACTCTCTATAGTTATATATAGTAAGTATTATAACAGAATGTACGTTGATGAAATTAGCACAACAGATACAAATACATACATAAAGGAATTAGGGTAGGGTGCTGTGAAAAAGGATATGTTATACCATGGGCATGTGTAGGGTATAGGTACTCAAAGCAACCTCAAGGTGGGGCAGGCATCTGAAGAACTGGGTTGTGAAGGGAGAAAGCCACCAAAGTGTTTTTCCATCCAAAAAGGGCTTTATTTTTGACTGACATGGCTGCTTCTGAGCGAGGAAAACCTGGGAGCTCCTGAGGTTGGATGGAGGGACTAGATTTTTACAATTTTTTTTAAATTTAAAGGACATCTACTGGTCTTCACAATTACACCTGTTGGGCAGTGATTTGGTGTGATGCACCCATAATTGAGACAACACAAGGCATCTACTTGTGTGTGTGGTTTTGGTGCACCAACAGGACAATAATTTCCTACTCCCATTCCAGAAAAATAGAGTACTAATGTTTTGGAATGAAGAAAATATTATCCATTTTACTGGCAATAAAAGTCAAATTTTAATATTAAATGGCTAATTTTTGGATATAAAGGTCACAAATACCAAGACTTGGTACAAGTCTGGGCATTCAGAATCTGAGGAGTATTGTGATAAGATTTTACTCTCACAAAAATTTAGTGTTTTTTTACTGTAACCAGGAGTAGGGTTTAGGAAGAATGCAATGAGTTGTGGTTAGAAGGAGCTCATGATCAGGTTTGAAATAGGGCAAGGAATCAGAGGACAAGTCTTTAAGAATACAGCCACTATATAATTCCAAGTGTAGAGGATCAGGGCTATGTTTTAGTGTTATGAATAGGGCAAGGGTTAGGGTTAGCAGTAAGGATAAAGAAATGCCAGGTTAAGGTTAGGGTTGCAGTGGCAGATCCTTTTCTTAAAGGTGGGAGGTCCTAAGATGCCCACCTGATATGGTGGCCTGTCACCAGGCCCATACGTAGGATTTCATTTGGGGTGGTGCTGATGTTGAAAAGTCGACCTTTTTCCAAGGGGGGCAATTTTGAGAACAGTGGACAAAATTTGGACTTTTTTGTCCTAAAAATCGTAAAAAACTCGCTACACTCGCAAATTCTGAAATTTTGGGACTTTTTATAATACTTTTCCAAATTGGGGGGGGGGGTTGCGTTACAAAGATCAAGGTCAAAGGTTATTCTATCTATTGATGTAATGTAATAGGCAAATTATGATTAGCATGTATTAATTGCAAATGCTTTTATGAAAAAAATGGATCAAATGAGAAGAGTGATAGGACCATCTCATATTCAAGGTAGAAGCTGGAGCAACAGTAATCCTATGGAAGGTAGAATGGAGAAAGGGTCAAGGGTCGGGTCACAACTTTGCAGAGAGGTAGGGGTACCATTACATAATCATGATAATTATTGTTATTATAATGAGAAATGCAGTTGACTTGAATCAATCAGATTCAACCGTTTGTTTGTCTATGTTGGTCCGTAAGGGACCCACACTTGATTGAATCCATGGCAAACTTCATAGTCTGTACCTAATATGCAAAATGCTCACGCCAGGCTAGCCTAGCCTATAAAAAGCATGCTAGCCCATCTCAGTAAAAATAAATGAAAATATAGCAAGAAATAGAAAGTATATTTCATCCAAACAGTTGATTATCATGATAGTAAGTAGACTGCATTTCTCATGTTAACCCCCTGAGCACTACCTGCCAATCTAACATTGCCTCTGATTGGTCATTTACATGATATCTTCACTTTAATCACCAATCAGAATGGAGCTCTGCAAATAATTCACCCCAATTTTTTTGCGTGGTGTGAAATTATTCTAACAATGTTGCTGATTGGTCCAATTGATAATGAAAACTTCTTTTTGTCCAATCAGCAGGTTTTTCTCATGAGGTTAACATACATTGATATGATTACAACCCTTTAGTTATCTTACCTTTGTCATTCTTGGACAGAGCAGGAACCTGAGGCAGCTGACGGTGTTTTCTAGGTGTACTCGGTGTCGATGAAGGGCTCCCTCCACTACCATGTAAAGGACTCGGAGAATTTGGTAGACTGGGACGTATCTAACGCATGCATTGGCTGTCTGGCATGATTTCTACTATAACTACTATGTCTTTCATATTCCATTTCTGTTCTTGCTTCTGAACGACTTCGTCTATGTACCTCATCTCTCCTACTTGGGGAGCGTGAGCGTCTTGAGCCTGAGCCTTGCATCCGATCATATTCATATTCAGTAGGTGATAGTCTTCTCCGTCTCGGTGGTGAGTCTCTTTGTCTTATTCTATCATCCCCTGGCCCTTGATAATGAGCATATTGTTCCGCCAATGTCATCTCACGATCGACAGGCGTTTTGCGATAATCATCCATAGCAACAGGAGTTTTACTACCATGACGGTCATCATACAAATCGTCCCTATTACGTAGTCTATCCTGTTCTCTAGAAGACCTATTCCTATCCCTTTCCATACCTAACTCTCTTGTGGGTGAGGGTGTTCTTGGTCTACGTGTACTTGGTCTTTCTGGCACTGCTAAAGTACTTTGTGACCCCCTACGACTTCTCTCAGGTCTGCTACCTGTTAGTTCCTCAGGTGAAGGCGGTACAACTGCAAGAAAAAGATAGTTGCTACATTTTAGTCAGGGTATAATATATAATTTGTTTTCTATTAAAAACATGTACATGATATTTATCTTTTGTGTGGAAACTTAGTTTACTTTATCAAATATTTGCAATAATATCTGTAAGACGTTGCCATATTGCTATGAAGAGACTTGATGAACACTACATCATGTAACATGATATAACATGATGAACACTACATTGTGTAACATACTGAATTGTATTTGCCATTCAATTTTGATTCCGCTTCAAATATTCAGACTTGCCAACTTCTAAAGAGAAATCTATAGGTCTGCTTCCTGGAATGATTGCAGTTTAGTTTTCAGATTTGGCATTAAAACTGGCCTAATTCCCTCTGATCACGACGTAAGATTTGGCATTAAAAGTGGTCCAATTCCCTCTGATCATGATGTCAGATTTGGCATTAGAACTGGCCCAGTTCCCTCCCATCATGATGTCCAAATTGTGAGCAGCAAGCAAGTAGCATGATCATTGAATGCGTCAGAATGAAACCTACGTGTCAGTGTAGGCTTGCTCAGCTGGTCACTACCTGGCTATTGATACCAAACTGTTTGGAATTTTGCCCGGCTCTGAACTAGAGCTAATGCCTGTTCCTACTGAAGAAGAGATGCGGTTTGTTTAGAGTGTTACCTGGTCATATGCTCAGTAGAAACAGATTGGCATGATGAACATGTGGATGAGATGGCCGAGTGGTTAAGGCGTTGCGTTGAAGGAGTGGCCACACTGCAACTGTCATGTGGTAGATCATGCGGTGCAGCAATGGCGTAACAATTACTGGGTATACCGGAAGTTCTGTGAACCATTGCAATTTATTTACGTACCCAATCATGACCTAGAAGCAGCTTACTGGTCACAAAAGTTTGATTGTTGGCTACTATAAACATTAAATTTCTGGCCACAATAATTACAATTTGTCCTATAAAATTGATAGTTTTCCTTGCAGAACTTGTCTGGTTATCTCGTGGGCCAGCTTAAACAGCAACCAAGAAAATGGCTTGTTTCTACTGCATGCACCCAGCATTATACATAAACACCCATGTAGATTACCCAGTACTGTTTCTACTGAGCTTATTACAACACACTCTAACACTCTTAGTAGAAACATACTGATCAGATCAGCATGCACTCTGTACCCTACCTACATAAACTTAAGGGTGAATTAAACATTCATGCTTACCCTGTACTTGATCTGATGATAGCGATATTTAAAGAAGGGGAAATGAAATAATTGATACATTAATTATCTTGCAATTAACATCTGACTTAATATATTACTTGAAATCCAGATTTTAAAAAGTCACATATACAGCTTTCAAGATGCAATTAGAAAGAGGGAGTTTGGAAATTCCCTAAAGTGAGGTTTGTGAAATTCCCTAAAGTGAACAAACAAGCTTACTAGGGGACAGAAGTTAGCTGGGATAAGTTTCTGAACTTCAACTTCAAACTTAATAGTGCATCTAATTGTTAAAAGAAAATAATACAAATAGTTCTGTAGAAAACACTGGGAAAACTTATACAAAAGAACAAAACTGAATTAGAAATACTACTAAAGAAGCAGGGGCAAAGTTTACTGACATTAAAAGTCTTTAAAGAAAGTATTTAAGAAATAATGCAGTAAGTATCCTAACCACCCAAATATGTGTTAGAGGTCGTCAACAGATCTGATCATTTTTGTAAATTGTGCTTTTTTTTTGCTAAAATAAACATGTTGTTGTTGTTGTTTTTAATTTTTTTTTTTCTCCTTTCAAAATTTAGGACATTTTAAAATTGTCAGTAAACCACCCATACGAGATCTATGATTTGCATTTGAAAAACATACAGTCAAAGGAAAGAACCAATGAAAATGGTGGTTTATACAAAGCAAGATTTATCAATTGATAATATCATAACCAACACACAGATTGTTTTGCTTGGAGTACACCCATACTAGTAGGGGTGGAGTGGCTAAAATGTGCCCAAAATATTGCTGATTATGCATGTTCCTGAAAACCCCATGGTGTGTGCACACCTCACCCCCAGGATACAACCATGGTTAGCAACAGAAAATGTAAAACTAAACCTTTTTCTGCATTACTATAGGCTGTCTCATCTCAAGTTGAGAGTAATGTCATGTTGGATTTCCCGGTGACAGATTCAAATCGTATCTGCTAACCAAATCCCATGGGACATATAAACATGTGTGGAGGGTGATTTGTCCATATGCTGGCTACGCAACAGCGTAAATACACTGATTAAAGTCTGCCTCTGCTAAATCCAACATGGCATTACTCTCAACTTGAGACAAGACACACTATTAAAGAAATAATAGACAGCATTAGGTGAACAAATGTGTATGTGGTACGTAAACATATGATGTCACATGGTGCTGTGTAGCCAATCAGCACTCTTGAATTTTACGAACTTCATCCCGTATTCATGTACCGCATTCACATTCATTCTCCTAGTACAGTTTACTAAGTCATAAACAAAAGAGAAATAGAGCTTGAGCTAGACTAGTCAATAATTTTTACAGCATGTTAAATTCAAATCAACTCTATCTATAGCTTGGGTACACTTATTGGTATAAAAGTGTAGACAGAGTTTGACATAAATAAAACTATGTGTGGCTACACTACTAGTTTAGATTCAAAGAGAAGCTTAAAGAATAACCAAAACCAAGATAAAAACTTAAAGATACTAGCCAAAGATTTACCCATTTGATCTATATAACACAAAACGATTTCTACGAGATTCCAGAAAAATACACAACTAAATTTATTTAAATCTGGAATCTGGAGTAAGCATCAACAATAGCTTTCAATTGTATAAAACTTTCTAGATACAAACATTTTGAATGACAAAAATGCTTCATAGTTTGTCCAGAATACCCTATAAACAGGAAATTTAAAATCTTTCATACTTTTGATTATAATGGGTAAATCTTCAGTTAAGCAGAATTTTACTGTACTGAAAGCTTTAAAGAAAATAAAGTAACTACATGCAACATATGGGAGGCAAGCACCTGTTAGAACTTTGTTAAAATTACCACAAACTTTTAAGTCATTTTTTAAATTTGAAAAACCAAAGCTACTAACTAAAACCAAAAGAGCATGTTCCATGTGGAAGACAAACAAATGCACTCAAATTGATTTTTTCAGGATATGCGGAAATAAAATGAAAACATATTCACAGCAATGGGGCTTTTGAAAATGTGCAAAATGGCCATGGATTCATACACATAAAATGCATACATGCATTCTCATCATCACATGGGTATCAGTAATCACTGTGGAACAAACAAGGGGTACTAGTTAGGCATATGCTGACAAAATAAGAGTACAGTTTGTTTGTCTTTATAAATGACATGAATCAAATGGTATTTATAATGGTTTATCAAAATTCCTTTTGCCAGATATACATACTATCATGGAGAGCTAATGGCATATTTCATTTGAATCGGCCTTATATTTGTGGACAATTTAAGAAAAGTTTTCCACAAATGGACTTGGCTAGGGTTAACTCTCTCCACGCAGGTGTCGACTGCAGACGACAAGTTTCAAACTTTTTTTTTAATTGAAACATTTCATAATTGTACATTTTCATGATCATATTTTGAATCAGCATGAAAAATGCATTAAAATGGGTACAAAGTGTTGACAACAAGTTTCAAAAAAAATTTTAATTCAAAAAATTAAGAATTGTACATTTTCATGACCATATTTGGAATCAGCATGAATAATGCATTAAAATGAGTACAAACAAGCCTAGTATTGGTTTGGTGGTTCTTTTAAGACAGCTCTTAAAAGATAGCTCTTGATAGTTTGAGATAATATGTCAAAACTTATATGTTGAAGCCTATGGCTAACACACAGAGCATTAGGCCTAAGCCCTGCCCAAATAGTAAGTGATAACAGTGCACATATGCCTTAGTAAGGTGTTTTGATAAACCTTTCAGTAGCTTTTGGGTTTCCCAACCAAATTTTCTCTTTGGTTAGTTTTAATCCAACAAAATACTTCATTGACTTTGAGGGAATGGGATGGATGGTTTGACCAATTTAGCATTTTACTTTGTCACATGTTATACACATAACTGAAGACAAAATAGACTGCTTAGTTGTAGACTGTACATGGGGTGTTTCACTACTAAATTACTATTCCAATAAATGGTAGTTAGCACAATGTTTGAAGCGCTTATACCTGAGATGAAAATACCAACATACTGACTTTACATACTGTGATTGTGAAGCTCCATTAAGTTTTAAGTTATGAAGTTTGCACACTATTCACAGTACTTAAGTGAAGTTGTAACACTTCGTGAAACACCCCCATGGTAGTATTCCTACCAAAGAGCTTAGACTAGGGGAGTCCCAACTCCACCACATTTCACAATCCAATATGGTGGATTTCCCAAAGCACATAAAATGTGTGGAGCCTGCACTCTCTTAGTCCAATCTCTTTGATGTACATGTACTGTATACATCATAAATACATGAGTTCCTGTAATCCAGAGGGGGTACTTCCATGTCAAAGTATACGGGATGTGCCATACAAATGGGTCCGTTTTTCACAACAAATTCCTAGATATGGGGATAGGTTTGTACAGACAATCCTTAGACATGGGTTAACGTTGTGAAAAATTACCCTAAAATTAAAAATTACCCTTAGAAAATGGGGTATGGTTTTTTTAAGTTTGGATGGCACACCCCTGTCAAAAAATAATTCAAGTACATCCTGGCCTGTAACTTACGATGCCTATCAATCAAAATCTGAAATAAAAAGAATATTATCAATGCATCGTATGTTACCATGGGTTTGAGCCAGCACATTTTATCACCAAAGCTGCCAATGATGTTGAGACTAACATTTAGTGTTAAATCTGAGATTGGAATGCTTATATCTTTCATGTGTCTGACACTTGGCTGGTAGTCTGAACTTTAAGGCAGTTTAAAAAAAAGTGTTGTTATTTTTACAAGCCAATGACATCACTTCTAAGATTATTTGCTCATTATCCATACTCATGTAACATCTTACTTGATTGGGCAATTATCTGATTCAAGCTCACCTGTGGGAGTCTTTTGACTTGAGTGAGCCATTTCAACCCAACTCATCACTTGGTGGTGCTTTATATTTTACTTCCTCACATACACACAACAAGTGTAGGAGCCATCAGCTTAAAGATTAGTGCAGTCAAAATGGGATTTTCCATTTTCCATTTAAAATCCACACTACCCCTGTGGAAGATTTTGGAAGTATCTTCCACAGGGGGAGTATGAATTTCAAATGGAATGAGCACATGAGGCAACTCCCTTCCACGTCTAAGAAAAATTCAACCTGAATCTTCCACAGAGGGAGGATGAATTTCAAACAGAATTGGTTAAAATAATTCCATTAAAAATTCATTCCCCCCTGTGGAAGATATTTCCAAAATCTTCAACAGGGGTAGTGTGGATTTTAAATCCTGATTTCAACCTTAATGCAAAGTGTTAAATCAAATCAAATCAAATCAAATCAAATCAAATCACTACAAATCACTACAATTGTACTCCATAAGCAAATGTTAGTGTGATGTCATAGGCATTTTTAAAGCCCCATTATGCACTTACCAATACCAGATCTACGGTGGGGTGTGCGATCACGCGTGGATCACCAGAGCCTCTGTTTGGCTGGCGTTGTAAATAGGGATCATCCGATCTCATCTGACCAGATGACATCTGACGAGGGTCCGATGACATCTGATGAGGGTCTGATGACATCTGACGTGGGTCCGATGACATTTGACGAGGGTCCGATGACATCTGATGAGGATCAGACGACATCTGACGAGGGTCCGATGACATCTGACGAGGGTCAGACGACCTCTGACGAGGGTCTGATGACATCTGACGAGGGTCCGATGACATCTGACGTGGATCCGATGACCTCTGATGAGGGTCCGATGACCTCTGATGAGGGTCCGATGACCTCTGACGTGGGTCTGATGACCTCTGATGAGGGTCTGATGATATCTGACGAGGGTCTGATGACCTCTGACGTGGGTCTGATGACCTCTGACGCAGGTCTGATGACATCTGACGTGGGTCTGATGACATCTGGCGAAGATCTTCTTCTGGCGGTGGACTGCAGCTGCTGCCATAAGATGATATACTGGCACCATCACCAATTCCAACAACAGAACCTGTGTGTGGAGGATAATAGATTTGTCAATGTTTTCAGTGCAAATGATGGTTAGATCATTGCTGTTTACTTCTACACTGGCCATGACCTTTCAAGACTTTGAAATGGACCATTCCATCTTCACTTCACAAACTTTTAGGTGTTTTTTAAAGATTACAAGAGCTCTTTCCGCCATTTTAGTCCCCATGTTTAACACTCCAATGGAGCTGTATTTGTCTCTCCCTGTTGGGTGTTGATCTATTGATGTTGCATCAAAGAGGGTTGATACAGAATTTAATGTTACTATACTGATCAACATGTTAAAAGATCCCAAATGTTCAACTCCTTTGTTCAAAGGAAAATTGTTTCAGTATTTTGTAGCTACAAATCTAATAATACAATAAGTACAAGCAATGCTATCTACAGAAGATATCATTCTGATCTTCTGAATACTGGGAGTAGTCTAATGACATTTTCATTATGCCATCTACAATTTAAAAAACAATATCACTCTCAATAATAACAATCCTTGAGCATGCCGGCCTGTACTTTATTTTCCAATGTGCTATCTACTTAAGATTGTACTCTTAGAACCTTATAACCAAGAGCTCTACTGATGTTTTGTTATATTCTGAAGATAGCATTCAAAATACTTTGAGTATCAACCCTCTAACAAATTATCCATTGATAGCACTAATTGAAGTACTTGAGTATCCAGGCCTCTACCTGAATTTTCCATTATACTATCTACTGAAGAAAGTATTGTTAATAATGGAAGGATTTGAAAACTGGAAGTACTTGATACTCAGACCTGAAGTTGCCATTATGCTATCTACTGAAGATTCAAGTATCCATTGCAGTCCTTTTTTTACACTGAATACTCCCAAGTACTAGGGCATATCATAGCATTCTGAATACTGAAAAGACTTAAGTTTCCATGCTTCTAGTGAAAATGCCATTATGCTATCTTACTATTTGCTGAAGATAGCAATCTGCATTGGAGGTACTTGAGTATCCAGACCTCTACTGAATTGCCTATTTGCTATCTACTGAAGATAGCAATATGCATTGGAGGTACTTGAGTATCCAGACCTACTAAATTGCCTATTTGCTATCTACTGAAGATAGCAATCTGCATTGGAGGTACTTGAGTATCCAGACCTCTACTGAATTGCCTATTTGCTATCTACTGAAGATAGCAATCTGCATTGGAAGTACTTGAGTATCCAGACCTCTACTGAATTGCCTATTTGCTATCTACTGAAGATAGCAATATGCACTGAAGTACCCGAGTATCCAGACCTCTACTGAATTGCCTATTTGCTATCTACTGAAGATAGCAATATGCATTGAAGTACCTGAATATCCAGACCTCTATTGAATTGATTGCCTATTTGCTATCTACTGAAGATAGCAATATGCATTGAAGTACTTGAGTATCCAGACCTCTACTGAATTGCCTATTTGCTATCTACTGAAGATAGCAATATGCATTGGAGCTACTTGAGTATCCAGACCTCTACTGAATTGCCTATTTGCTATCTACTGAAGATAGCAATCTGCATTGGAGGTACTTGAGTATCCAGACCTCTACTGAATTGCCTATTTGCTATCTACTGAAGATAGCAATATGCATTGGAAGTACTTGAGTATCCAGACCTCTACTGAATTACCTACTTGCTATCTACTGAAGATAGCAATATGCATTGGAGGTACTTGAGTATCCAGACCTCTACTGAATTGCCTATTTGCTATCTACTGAAGATAGCAATCTGCATTGGAAGTACTTGAGTATCCAGACCTCTACTGAATTGCCTACTTGCTATCTACTGAAGATAACAATATGCATTGGAGGTACTTGAGTATCCAGACCTCTACTGAATTGCCTATTTGCTATCTACTGAAGATAGCAATCTGCATTGGAAGTACTTGAGTATCCAGACCTCTACTGAAGTGCCTATTTGCTATCTACTGAAGATAGCAATATGCAGTGGAAGTAATTAAGATAGACCTCTACTGACGTGCCTATTTGCTATCTACTGAAGATAGCAATATGCACTGAAGTACCTGAGTATCCAGACCTCTACTGAATTGCCTATTTGCTCTCTACTGAAGATAGCGATCTGCATTGGAGGTACTTGAGTATCCAGACCTCTACTGAATTGCCTATTTGCTATCTACTGAAGATAGCAATATGCACTGAAGTACCTGAGTATCAGACCTCTACTGAATTGCCTATTTGCTATCTACTGAAGATAGCAATATGCACTGAAGTACCCGAGTATCCAGACCTCTACTGAATTGCCTATTTGCTATCTACTGAAGATAGCAATATGCATTGAAGTACCTGAGTATCCAGACCTCTATTGAATTGATTGCCTATTTGCTATCTACTGAAGATAGCAATATGCATTGAAGTACTTGAGTATCCAGACCTCTACTGAATTGCCTATTTGCTATCTACTGAAGATAGCAATATGCATTGGAGCTACTTGAGTATCCAGACCTCTACTGAATTGCCTATTTGCTATCTACTGAAGATAGCAATCTGCATTGGAGGTACTTGAGTATCCAGACCTCTACTGAATTGCCTATTTGCTATCTACTGAAGATATCAATCTGCATTGGAAGTACTTAAGTATCCAAACCACTACTGAATTGCCTATTATGTTTTTTGCTATCTACTGAAGATAGCAATCTGCATTGGAAGTACTTGAGTATCCACTACTGAATTTGCCCATTATGCTCTTTTGCTATCTACTTAAGATAGCAAACTTAAAAAAGTCATACTATTTTTTCATTTTGGCGAGTCAGTGGCCTCTATGCATTGGGGCATCTTAAAACATGTACATGTGTACACCAGAGCTTTTAGTGAATGCTCATGATTAGAAATTGAACCCAAGTAAATGCACATTGATGTCACTGATGCACAAAGGTGAAAAAGTATAGGCAGTAGGCACAAATCAGAAATACATACCTCATATTAAAACTGGGACTGTGCTATATTGCTTGTTTTTAATACCTCATCTAAAGATTCCTGCCATTTGATTGGTTAAAAGCGCGGGCATAGTTTTGACTATGCTCGCAAAAGTAACTATTCCCCGGGCATAGTTCTGCATGTGCTTTGTTCCCAGCGTAAAATGATATTACACATGCGTTAATGTTTTCGCGCGCTATAATTACGCGGAAATCGCAGATTGTAATCTGTGCCGTTCGCATTGAAACTATTAATTTCTCTCTTCCCAAAATCGATGCTTTTAAACAAACAGATGACAAGAATCTTTAGATTTGGTATATAAAACAAATATTGACTGCTTTTTATTCGGGGCATGGTTAAAATTATAGGCCCTCGGAGATCACCTTAGGCCTATAATTTTAACCATGCCCCTCATAGCAGTCAATATTTATACTATCTGCTACTTTATTCATTTGAGGCTGTACTGTACCAGGAAAAACAAACTTATCTGTACGTACCTGTGACAGCACCAACTGCGTCATCATCTGTGACGTCACTATCTGATAAGCACCCCGCTGATGCAGGCGATGAAAGCGGTTCACCACGGTTGTTGCGACCGTTGCGTACAAGCTTCAGCTGACGTCGTGGAAGGGAGGGCGAAGGTAAAGGCGGGGGTATCTGGCTGTCATGGTGGTGTAGGGAATGCCAATGGGGTTTGTCGTCAAGGGGGGCAGTTTCTAGTGGAATTAGTACCTAGTAAGAACAAAAGAGAACAAAACATAATAAACAAATATACAACTTGTGTATTAAACAGAAGGCCATCTAAAAGATGTGTTTTAGACTTTTTTACTGTTAGCTAGTACCAAACATTTTCAATTTTCATTTTCTTTGATTATCCACCAATATATACCATATTTGTTTTGTTCCTAATTTTTTTGGCCCCACAACAATATGTTATGGGCAAGACGAGTGGGTGGTCAGATATGCAGTGGGGTAGAAGCAAATCCACTCTATAGCCTACACACAATCTCATGTACTATTTAATTTTGTCTCATGTTATTTGCATGTTTATGAATATTAATGAGCTAATTTACATATTTTGTTTCAATCCATTAATCCACTCTGCAGCCTACATGCAATAACTGATTAACTTGCAACTCAGTGGGATGAGAGCATATGATCCCCTCTTGTGCTATTATAGTTATGTGCCATGTTATTGCACATTTATGAATATTAATGACAAATTAATTAATTAGCATATTCTTTTTATTTATGAAACTTTGTTGTGGGCCCATCTTAACTACAAACTGTATAATTCTAGTTTCATACATTGAACAAATGGTTCATGTAATAATTTTTTTAATTTTCTTGTTCAATTGCTATGAAGCATGGAGTATCATAATTGCCTTGTGTTATTTTGTCATCAATATTGTTTATGAAGTGTTATGGTATATTTCAGTGTATCTCTTTTGAATGGACATGAGCTTATACTACTGTATTCAACCCTGATCAATGTGCCTTCCTATTATAAAGAGTAGAATTGCAGAAAAGTAATTTTAAGCTCAATATAGCTACATAAAGTTATAAGGCTTAAAGAAATTATACTATGTCTTAAAGCCCATGGCAGTTTAAAAAACGAATGCGGAATGCGGGTTTCTTGTTAAGATTTTTATTTTTATTTTTGTAAGATTTTTTTTAAACTCAATTTTGAGTTAAAATGTAATTTTCGAGTGTTCAAAATTACACAGCATAAAATTATGATTAATTTACCCAATTGAAGTACAAATATCAATACCTAAACAATGAGAATATCAAATCAAGTAAATTTTTTTCTAAATATGTCTCAGAATTTCATGATTTTACGGCAAAAAACTGAATTTGCTGTTTCAGCTGACATGGACGCACTAAGAAATATGAATGTGCACTGCAGCTTTCAAACATAGCTTTTTCTCAGCCTAAATGTACGAATATGTTATTTTATGTAAGGCCCTAATAAAAGAAAACTTAAAATAGCAAATTCAAAACAAGCAAAGTAGTTCAAAATGGTCAAAGCGAAAAATATTTACCACTTTTATGTGATTTAAAAAGGTATCTTATAAAAAAATTGCATATAAGGCAGCCCTTAGATGTAATAGATTTTGAATTTAAAATCATCAAATGGTATCACATGTCTGCCAAAGTGTCAAGCGGCAGAATTCCATTTCAAGTAAATGTCATTGAAAGGTTATAGAATTTTGCAACCTTGTCCTACATTTGCCAGCAATGTCTACCATCTGTGATGTACATTTTACCATTGTTAAGGATAATGTTCACATAATTAATGCATGTTTGACATGATTAATAACATCAATTAGTGCATAATGACAGTATTCAACATGCATCTGGTGTCCTGCATTTTAATTGTACTTAGGGCATGCAACCTTTTCCAGTTCAAATTGTGTTAAATGCATTGTTTTATCAAATGTGTGTTTTGAATGATAATCATATCTGTAGATCTTACGAGGTAACTTTATGCAATATATAATAATGCAATCAACCAGGATACAATAAATCTTGTAGTTGAAGAAAATGAACCCAAAATTAAATACCTTTCTAATATTAACAAAAGACATTAATGAGATGAGCCCACACATTTCAACCACTCTAATTATAGCAGCCATTTTAAAACCACGCATTAGTAAAGAATTTTTCTCAAGATAGCATTTTGTCACCAGACTCGCCCCCCAAAAAAAGAGAATTTGTAACAAAATCCGGACCGTCAATTGTTTCTACACATTTTAATTAATATTTCAATTAAAAATTTGACAAAATCAACTAGCCTGATCCATCTCATCAGCAAGCAATAACTGGGCATTTTGAAATGCAAATGAGGCCGGCACACATGGGGTATATCAAGTTTCTTAAGTGTGAGGAAAGGTATTCGCTTATGCATACTAATGCCTGTGTCATTATAGTCTGATCGGATCAGCATTATCAAGAAACTGTTGACGATTTTATTACAAAACTGATCAGTACATTATGTTTAATATTATATATTATCCACATACTTGATATAGTCCCTACTCTTAATTTACTGCTTTGTTTGTAGGATGCCTTTGTTAAACCATTTTCATTATGAAGCTTGTCTTGCCTATTTTGTATGGGACATAGTATAGCATCTTATAACACCTTATTTCTCTGCATCTTTCAAGGAATTTCTAAAGGTTAACCTTGCTTAGTAGGACCCAAATGGCTCTATATTTTAATGAGCAAATTAGGGTGTATCTATTCTTAATGTCAGCTTGATCAATTAGCATTTTGTGAGAAAAAACACCAAGTCATTTTGGTGATCAGTTATTTATTTCTTTAAATAAGTTATATATATTTTGGTATAATTTTTTTTGGAATATTACATTTAAAAAGGCGGTATATAATTCATAGATTTGTCAGGTCAAGTCACTACTATTCAGAATGCATTATTAACATAGATATTTCTATTTCTATTATGTATTCAACAACGTACAAATATTTGATTTAAATTTATTTGTCTGCATCTGTAAAATTCTTGAAATCTATTTTGTATAGGCCCACATCTGTTAAATTCTTGGAATGTTTTATTTTTGTTTTGTTTTGGTTGTTTTTTGGGGTTTTTTTTGCATCTGTTAAAATTCTTGAAATTGATTAATTTGTGTGTGTTAATTTCTGTGAAAAACATAGTTTTATTCAATTTTTGTTGGCAGTTAGTGGTAGAATTTATTTTAGATATGAGGAGTGTTATATGCAAATGGCTGCCTTGTGGTGTGTTTTTTGTCAATATAAATTGTACTTTGGTATGCTTGTTTCTTTTTGAATAAGCATAATGGTGCCAAGTTCACGTTGGATGGTACTCCCTCACTTGTTGGTGATTGCACAGGTGATTCATTGCATTAATTCAAGTTTGATAAAACAATTCATATGACAGATTTAGAATTTCTTCATTTGCTTAATGAGGTGTCAAATTTGTCCATGTCCTGTTTACTATCTTCCAATAAGGCCTACCATTAAAACAATGTTTCCAAATAATTACGAGTTGTATTGCTCCAGCAGTTTTGATATGACGACCAAAAACGAGCATACCATTGGACCATTCCATTTAAAATTCACACTATAGTCAGGAGGCACACGTCACCAAACTAGCCTTACTTCAGAAGTTGTGCCAAGTTTGATTTTTAACTTTCATGTGTTCAATA
This sequence comes from Amphiura filiformis, assembly GCF_039555335.1. NCBI lineage: Eukaryota > Metazoa > Echinodermata > Ophiuroidea > Amphilepidida > Amphiuridae > Amphiura > Amphiura filiformis. Next base: position 49,733,774 of record NC_092631.1, on the reverse strand, counting down.
ACATCATAAGGAATAACTTCCAACTTGGTTTGAAAATCTCACTTTCTTTTTTCAACTAATGAGGGCGCTTTATAAAATGATGCATTTTTCAAGGAATCTATTTAAAAACATGCCGATATCATGTTGTAGTGAACTTTGTTTTGGCCAAAGTCAATCTTATAAATTATATTTTACACTAGGAATACCTAATGTGTATGTTTGTCAACCATTTTAAGGGGTTTAAAGGTCAATTCGATGTGTTTAAGGTGGTACTACACCCTTGACAAATTTGTGACTATTTTTGCATTTTTGAAGCACCCAGCAGCACGATTCTGATGTCTATACCCATGTTTTCAGGGCCAAGGAATCCAATAGAGTCATTTACAACAGCCTAGGACCTATCATTCTCCAAGATGGCTGCAAAAATTTCAAAATGGCAGCCAGTGAAAATTAATTAAGGCTATATCTCGGGTGCAGAAAGTCCTAGAAGTATGATTCTGGTGTCTCTACCCATGTTTACAGGGTCTAGAAATCCATTAGAATAATCTAGAACAGCACATGACCTTCAAATCCCAAGATTACCGCCAAAATTGAAAAATAACCACCACTAAAATGCAGAATTTTGACTATATCTTATCTTAACCTTAGTATAACGCAGTCTAAACCCCATATAAGGTATCTAAACCCCAGATAAGGCGCCGTAACCCCAGATTAAGGGACGTAGACCCCGTATAAAGCAGGCCAAACCCCAAATAAGGTGCCTTAACCTAAATAAGGAACATAAACCACAGATAAGGCATCTAAACCCCACGTAAGGTACCTTAAATCTAGATAAGGGTCGTAAACCCCAGATAATGCACCTAAACCCCAGATAAGAGATGCAAACCCCAGATCAGGCGCCTTAACCCCAAATAAGGGATTTAAACCCTAGATAAGGCAGTCTAAATCCCAGATCCATTCTTTAGGCATTTAAACCCAGATAAGGCGCCTTAACCCCCGATAAGGGACGTAAACCCCAGATAAGGTAGTCTAAACTCCAGATAAGGCACCTTGACCCCAGATAAGGGATGTAAATATAGGATAATGCAGTCAAAACCCCAAATAAGCTGCCTTAACCCTGATAAGGGACGTTAACTGGGGATAACACCGTCTAAACCCCAGATAAGTCATATTAACCCCAGATATGGCGCCGTGACCCCAGATAAGGGACGTAAGCTCCAGATAAGGCAGCTTAAACCCCAAATAAGGCACATTAGACCCTAGATAAGGAGCACAAACCCCAGATAAGGCAGTCTAAATCCCAGATAAGGCATCTAAACCAAGATAAGGCACCCTAACTCCAGATAAGGGAGGTGAATCTATGATAATGCAGTCTAAACCCCAGATAAGGCGCGCCCTAACCCCAGATAAGGGACATGAATCTAGGATAATGCAGTTTAAACCCCAGATAAGGTGCCTTAAGCCCAGATAAGGGACGTTAACTGGAGATAACGCAGTCTAAACCCCAGGTAAGGCGCCGTAACCTCAGATAAGGAATGTAAACCCCAGATCTAACATCAGATAAGGTGCCTTAACCTCAGATAAAGAACGTAAACCAAGGATAACGCAGTCTAAACCCCAGACAAGGCATTTGAACCCCACATAAGGCGCCTTAACCCCAGCAAGGGAACGTAAGCCCAGATATATGGCAGTCTAACAACCAGATAAGGCGCCTTCCCTCAGATAAGAAGCGTAAACCCTAGATAAGGCATCTAAACCCTGGGTAAGGTGCCTTATCCCTAGATAAGGGAGTGAGACGTAATCTGGGGTTTACATCTCTTATGTTAAGGGGTTAAGGGGCCTTATCTGGCGTTTAGACGCCTTATCTGGGGTTTAGATTGTTAAGATGGGGTTTATGTGCCTTATCTGTGGTTTAGACTGCCTTATCTGGGGTTTACGTCTCTTATCTGGGGTTAAGGCACCTTATCTGGAGTTTAGATGCCTTACATGTATATGGGGTTTAGATGCTGTATCTGGGGATTGTGTTCCTTATCTAGGGTTAAAGGTGCTTTATTTGGGGTTTAAACTGCCTTATCTGGAGCTTACGTCCCTTATCTGGGGTTACGGTGCCTTATCTGGGGTTTAGATGCCTTATCTAGGGTTAAGATAGACTATGCCATAGTCGAATTTTATTAAAAATATGTTATTATTAGTCACGATGAACCCATTTCGTTGAACTCAAAATTATACTGATGATGTTTATTAAAATTAAAGTATTCAATAGTAAAATGGTCATAAAGAGTTAAAAATATCAGATAATTAGTGACAATAAAAGTAACTGTCAGTAGTCCACTTGGGAAGCTAACAAACAGAGGGAGTGCAGTGACTGAAAAGATCAGATACAAATGTGAAAATCTATCAGTTGCACACAAATCAATGTAAATCAGAGTTTTATGCTTAAATGTAATGGTCAGAGTATGCAAAATGGGCAAGTGGACTACGGAGAAGTCTAGGGTTAAGACTGTGTTATCCCCAACTAACGTCCCTTATCAGGGGTTATGGCAGCTTATTTGGGGTTTAGACTGCATTATCCTATATTTACAACCCTTAAGGTGCCTTATCTGGAGTATAGACTGCCTTATCTGGGGTTTACGTCCCTTATCGGTGGTTAAGGAGCCTTATCTGGGTTTAGATGCCTAAAGAATGGATCTGGGGGGATTTAGACTGCCTTATCTAAGGTTTACATTCCTTATTTGGGGTTTAGACTGTGTTATCCTAGGTTTATGTCCCTCATCTGAAGTTAAGGCGCCTTATCTGGGATTTAGATGCCTTATCTGGTGTTTACGTTCCTTATCTGGGGTTAAGGCGCCTTATCTGGGGTTTAGACTGCCTTATCTGGGGTTTACGTCTCTTATCTGGGGTTTATGTCTCTTATCTGGGGGTTAAAATGCCTTATCAGGGCTTTAAGATCCTTATCTAGAGTTAAGGCACCTTACGTGGTGTTTAGATGCCTTATCTGTGGTTTATGTTCCTTATTTAGGGTTAAGGCAGCTTATTTGGGGTTTGGCCTGCTTTATCTGGTGTCTATCGTCCCTTGATCTGGGGTTACTGGCGCCTTATCTGGGGTTTAGATACCTTATCCGTGGTTTAGACTGTTTTGCTAAGGTTAAGGATCGTAAACCCCGAATAATGAGTCTAAACCACAGATAAGATAAGATATTGGCAAAATTCTGCATTTTAGTGGTGGTTATTTTTCAATTTTGGCGGCCATCTTGGGATTTTAAGGTTCTGTGCTGTTCTAGATCATTCTAATGGATTTCTAGACCCTGTAAACATGGGTATATACACCAGAATCATACTTCTAGGACTTTCTGCACCCGAGATATAGCCAAATTAATTTTCACTGGCGGCCATTTTGAAATTTTGGCAGCCATCTTGGAATGATAGGTCCTAGGCTGTTGTAAATGACTCTATTGGATTCCTTGACCCTGAAAACGTGGGTATAGACATCAGAATCGTGCTGTTGGGTGCTTCTCTGACCAAGTTATGGTGATTTTAAGGGATTTTGGTGGCCATTTTGAAAAAGCGCCCTCAAGTGATGAAAATTGTCACTGAGAATTTCAAACCAAGTTGGAATCAACTCCTTATGGGTTCAATAACAAGGTCCATATAAAAAGTCAGACTTGGCATAACTTTATGAAGTAGAATACGTGTGCCCCCTGACTACTACACCTGTGGAAGATTTAGCTAAACTTGGCTAAAGTCTTCCACAGAGGGAGTATGAGTTTCAAATAGAATAGCCCTAGTACATACTTGCAGTTGTGGTTACCACAATTCACCATGTTTTTGTTCACACCATCTTAAACGAAACATCTCAGGCATAGGAGCTTTCTTCTGACACCAAAATCTCAATTTTGATGATGAAAAATAGGGGAAGAGGCTGTCCATTATTAGTTCACTTTTAAATAATAAATAAAAATGGTAAAACCTGGTAAAAACACACAAAGACTACGTCATATGTGGGCAGGGAATTCCCATTTAGTTATATTTTTAGCACAAAATATACGCATGTGAAACAAGATTATGACGTAGGAAGTCAAACTCTATGAAAACACTCTCAAATAGTACTGTTTGACGGACTGCTTTCTAGTCAATTTATCTTATTAGTTTATATTGACCTTTGGATATGGCTTTTAAAAGCTATTATGTCATCCTCTGAGTGAGGTTGTTATTGTGACAAATCGGACAGATTTGAATGAAGATTTTTAATATGATGTAGCATTATAAAGGACTATTTAAGGGGAAAAAGTGCAGAATGCTTAATGGTGCATTCAGCAATCTGCAGGAAAAAATGATGTTCTTTTCAATGTTTACAGTTCAGATATGTATAAATATGCGCTTGTTTAAAAACTGACTAATTCTCATTTTTGATAGATTTTATGAATAGTTTAGCATGACTATCAGGAAATGTATCTTCAAGTAACTGATCAACTTTCAATATTTCTTAATTTGAAAAATGATTCTAATTCAATGTTTAATGATGTATATTCATATGTAGCGGTAAACGTATATAGAAAGCAAAATTATACTTCTATGCTACTCGGTTGACCCTGGTGAAAGTGCTCCAGTGAGTGTACCAAATTTGAGTAGCGTAGAAGTATAATTTTTGCTTTCTATTTCAATGTGGTTTGTTACATTATTTTTATCTTTATGGATGCTGGCATTATTTGGGCTTTCAATGATTTCACTTGATATTTAGTCAGTTTGTTCGTAATTTGTGCAATTCATTATTGATGTTGCAAGTACTTATTTACTATTTGATATTTCATGATTTAATAAAATACAATTCTGATGTTTTTATTCCAATCAGGTCACCCACCTTTATCAAACCTATAGACGAATCCGACAAGCCAAGTGATGGTCAGGATTAAGTCAGCCATAGCTGGGGGCCATCCGTGCCAAACTAGCTTAGTTCGTTTGGATTGCGATCCAAGACGCCCACTATCGCGAGCGCATCAGAGTGCGTAGCACTTGCACCGCATCATGGGAGTGGTAAACGCTGCATGCCTACGATACTGTCGTCGCGTAAAATGGATGGATGGCCCCCAACAATGGCCACCAGTGAGGTGTAGGAATGTAGGAATGTGGCTCGTCGGATTCGTCTATACCATGGAATCAAGGTATATGCAGCATAAACAGATACTCCACCCATAGGGCCATTTCACAGTTTGGGGACAATATCGGTGGTATCATGATTAACCAAGAAACAAATGCTTTATCATGCTAAGGACAAGAACCAAAGTATTAATCTTGTTAAAATATTGAATACCATGTGACTTGCCTCATGTACAAGACAGAGGGCACTGTCGGTTATGCATGTTACCTACCTTTGTCCCCAAACCATGAAATGGTCCCATAGATGTTCAGCTCATCAACAATTATTTCAATCCACTGGGCTTCTTCAGTTGCAATTCATACACCCCCTATGAAAGACATGACCTTAATCTTCCACACAGGGAATGTGAATTTCAAATGGGGTTACCTGAATGAATGATTCCATTCAGGCCTGTAGCCAGGGGGTGCAACACCCCCTCCCAAATGCCAAAGGCCCAAAAAGAGAGGTTTTTTATGCCATTTTGGTCCAAAAATGTCCAAATCCGCCCACCCAGTCCAAAAAGGTCCAAACTATGGGCCTGATTCCATTTGAAATTTACACCACCTCCCTGTGTGGGAGATTAAGGCCATGTCTTCCATAGGGGGTATATGGATATCAAATAGAATAGTCCATCCTGGACTCTGTGTACCTACCTCCCCTAGAAACTCCTTAGCACCATAATGTTCATAATCCCAGACAGTGATTTCCAGTGTACGTCCTGTTAAGTCTTGTCTTTTGTGTGGGCCATATAAGAAAGTTTGACCCCACTTGGGATTGAGGGTTTTCTGTAGGGTCTTGGTTCGTCGCTTGCTTTCGTCACTGAGAAAACAAACAAGCACATAAACAATTTGGTATAATTAGCAGTATAATAAATTCACATCAGAGTTGACTTCAGACATCTCATACAATGAACAGAGACAATAAAAAATGAAAAAATATTAAACTTGCTGCAAGACTTAAAAACCATGTCCCAGTCTCTTATAATCTTTGTTATATATGTTCCAACTTAATAGATGACACCTCTGTCACTTTCACAGAGGTATTAGAGTGATTTGATGAGACAGGTGCACTGTTCAATTCTTAGCAAATCAATGCTGTATTGATTGCAGATTTATTTGCTCTATTGTATTCACAACCACAAACCTCCTCTGATAGTGACTGGAATTTGTTACGTGGGACGTCGCGAGATGTCACCGGAGCTCGAACATATTATAGTATGTGACTTCTCTAAAGAAGGTGAGTTTAGGGAATGTTTTGGGTCATAACATTGCCAAAAAAAGCTAACAAATTTTTGATACAAAAATGCAAAAGGCAGGCATAGAGATTAGATCCACAGAGTACCGAGTCCCCCATTTTTATGTGTCACTGATGGACAGTGTACCTCCCGATTATTTTGTCACATGCCCGGAAAATGTTTTAAGTGTGTGCTTATTGGTGATGGTAACATGCCCTAAGTTCTAGGCATCCAGACCTCAAACGCAACTTATTGTTCATTCTTAGTCAGTGGGAGTGGTCTAGTTCCTAGACACATTTCTGATTGGACAATCGCATGATTTCGGGTGCCGTCTATCAGGCCGCAGACAACCCCACGTCATCATGCGTCTTGATAATTCGTAACAGCGTGTAGAGATGCTTGGCGTATGTATCGCGCTGGATGCGTAGACTAGTGCGGAATACGCGAACGCGCTAGCAGCACGCGCAACAGAATACGTGAAGTTGTAAACAAGTTTCGTTCATTTTATAATGAGGGAGTTTTTATGACGGTAACTTAGTTTTACTTTTAAACAATTGTTTACAGTTATTAAAATAATATTTAACTGACTAAGAATGAGAATAAGCGATAGGAATTTTTATTTTGTTTATCCTCTACCTATGATAGAGCGACAGGCAGGTCCAATATTTTTATCGTAGTGGATACTGGCTGCGCCGGCATCCACTACTCAAAATATTGGACCTGCCTGTCGTCTATCACACGGTAGAGGATAGGCAAAATAAAAATTCCTATCGTTTATTCTCTAAGTATCAGGTTTTGCCGATAATGCCGGATGTACACTATTTGGTCTCCATGCATGACAAACCAATAATGGGGTTTACCATCGCGTTACACACAGGGCAATTCCGAGTTGGTACTCCTTGGGTATAATGTCTTTGGTAGTAGAAGACCTTTCACAGGTTTTTGCCGATAATGCCGGATGTACACTATTTGGTCTCCATGCATGACAAACCGACATGGTGGTTTTACCATAGCATTACACACAGGGCAATTCTGAGTTGGTACTCCTGAAGTATAATGTCTTTGGTAGTAGAAGACCCTTCACAGGTTTTTGCCGATAATGCCGGATGTACACTATTTGGTCTCCATGTATGACAAACCGACATGGTGGGTTTACCATAGCATTACACACAGGGCAATTCTGAGTTGGTACTCCTTGGGTTTAATGTCTTTGGTAGTAGAAGACCCTTCACAGGTTTTTGCCGATAATACCGGATGTACACTATTTGGTCTCCATGGATGACAAACCGACATGGTGGTTTTACCATAGCATTACACACAGAGCAATTCTGAGTTGGTACTCCTTGGGTATAATGTCTTTGGTAGTAGAAGACACTTCACAGGTTTTTGCCGATAATGCCGGATGTACACTATTTGGTCTCCATGCATGGCAAACCGATAATGGGGTTTACCATCGCGTTACACATGGGGCAATTCTGAGTTGGTACTCCTTGGGTTTAATGTCTTTGGTAGTAGAAGACCCTTCACAGGTTTTTGCCAATAATGCAGGATGTACACTATTTGGTCTCCATGCATGGCAAACCGACATGGTGGTTTTACCATAGCGTTACACATGGGGCAATTCTGAGTTGGTACTCCTTGGGTATAATGTCTTTGGTAGTAGAAGATAGACTAATTCCAATCAGCCGTCTACACTTCGCATGCTTCGTAGTGACGACTGATTATCTTACAGCCCAAATCATGACGGACTTCTGAAACTATTCAATGCGACTTTGGTTATGCGCCAGAAGCGCGACTGACTATGGCGCCCGTGTGCCAGGTCGCTGTACCGCGCCGCTGTGACAAGATCGCGCTCTGAACTTCTAAAAACAACAAACTCGGTCAAAAGGTCAATTTGGACACAACTGCGCACGCTCTATGCCACAGGAATCCTGTTACAAAATCCGTCACTTTTTTTCCACGAAGTTTTCTCAGTCGTCAATCCAGACGGTTGACGACTGAGGGCAGCAGTCTAAGTAGAAAACCCTTCACATATATTATGTGACACTTACGTTCTATCAGGTAGCAAGAAAAGCTTGACATAAGGGTTCCTGAGTTCACCCGTCTCACGGGGCTGTAGCCCTTGTACTGTCATGATGGTCACCACAACTTGTAAGGTATTGCTTTCATACCACAACTTGCACTGAAATAAAAGCAAAAAAAAAGTGATTACGAATAATTTAATGTAAAGTAAAGAAATACAGGCCTCCAAATAAGGTATGCCTAGGGGCCAGTGGCCCAAAACAATTGGCCCGGGCCTGTGAAGTTGTCATTTTGCAGGTCGGAATGGCTGGCACATTTTTCTCTCAACTTCTTGCATGGCTTTTTTTTTCAATTGTACCCTTTAGTAGATTGACTTCAACTTTCCATTCCTCTCCTCTGAAATTTGTTTGGGCCCTCAAAATTTAATCGCAAGTGCCCAAATGGTCCCAGAATTGATGAATGGCAATGTTTCATCACAGAGATTGCATTTTGCTGAACAGCAACATATTGAAATGGTTCAGCTTTATTTCAAGTCTTGACATTGATCAATACCAGTCTATTGAGAAATTGTTATTTATCATTCTTTGAGGCATGGTCCTGGTAGGAAAACCATTACCAGCAATGTGAGAAAATTGAACATTGAAATACAGCTGAACCATTCATTGGGCCGTTCCATTTAAAATCCACACTACTCCTGTGGAAGATTTTGGAAATATCTTCCACAGGGGGAGTATGTTTTTGAAATGTAATTAGACAGGGCTAATCATTTTGAAACCCATACTTCCTCTGTATTATGACTTTACCTATATCTTCCACAACTGGAGTGAGTATTTCAAATGGAAGTTATTCAACTGTCTATTCTATTTGAAACTCATACTGAAAGTATTTCCAAAATCTTCCACAGGGGTAGTGTGGATTTTAAATGGAACAGCCCATTTCAGCACATTCATCACCACTGAGACATTAATATTAGCATGATTATAGTAGACTTTGTGAATAATACATCTGAAAATGAGCAAATCTGAAATGATTCAAGAAGGAGAGTATTGACAGAATTTATCTTTTTTTCCTCCAAATCTTCGACAATTATAAAAAAGTAAAATATATCTTTGGCAAGAAAGCGACATAAAAAACCCTGACAAAGTCATCAGAATTTTGGAAAATTGTTTTTGAGAGTCACTTTAAAAGAGCGTCTCCCAAAATTGGGGCGCCCACTTTATATTTACCCATTAAACTGATTTTAAAAATTACATATCATTGATCTAGAGATAAAAATCAGGTTACTACTCCCAAATACCCTCTCAAATGATTAACTTTGGGAAGTCGTTTACCATGATTAAATTTGAGAATCTAACCTACAAGTGAGAAAAAAAATTCGGGAATGCAAAGTTCATTTAACAGATTAAAAATGTATGGGAAGTCTGCTTAATCAGTTCCTTATAAGGCACGCAATTTTCCCTGTGCAAATCATTCTCAACAAAAAAAATTGACTGCTCCAGGGCCGTAGCAAGCCGGCGGCCGGGGATGCCATGGCCGCCCCACTTTTTGAGAAATCTGTTATTTTTCTTTTATATCTCTATTTCGATTTGGGCATATATTTGTCATTTGGCCGCCTTGCGACGTCGGCCCTGGACTGCTCAAAAAGGTAACAGTGCAAAATATTTCCTTGAGGTGAACTGGTAAGCCCACAGTCTCCTGTCAATGGGGGACATGTTTTGCACCATTTCCTGGATATAAAGAGCAGTCAAAATTTGTATGAAAATATTCAGACTGTCACAGCCTCAAAGAGTTGCTACGCGCACACAATCTGATCCATGAGTATCTGTGTCAAATTGATCCACTGAGATGTCGAGCTCGGGCAAAAGTTCTCATAAAAAGTGACTATTTGCCCGTGATAACGTCATCATGTCACTTTCAGTATCGGGTAAATATAATATTTTATGGCATGAACTTAAGTATCGACCAATATTTTCAAGAGTTGTATACTAGACTATAATTCAACATTTTTTAGTAAACTGGGCTATCTCATTTGGAATTCACACTCCCTCTGTAAAATATTTTGCAATTCTTGCCAACCTTGTCTGTTTGACGTTCCATACTCACTCCATCTGTAATTTGGGCATCTGGTATGAGATGATGATGTAATCTTCCAGGGAGTGTGAATTTAAAGTGGAATAGCCCATTTCTCATTACTTGCTAGTCAATTTACCTGTATTTCTCCAAGCATAGTAGGAGAGCTGTTTCGTCTCGTCATTCCAGGGCTACCTGGTGACGTGATCGTTACGGACGGTCTTTTAACTTGGCTGACTTTGGGTTGTTCTTCTTCTTCTCTCGAAGGTGGTTTGACGGTAGTAGTTGTTGATTCATAACCACTGGAACCTGAGCAAACAAACATATCATTTTTTGCATTAAGAATAACTGACATATATATATAAATGTAAAAAGGGGGTTGTTGGTAAAAAAAATGACATTATTATGTGCTCCATATTATAACATGTAAATCAATCTTGTTGATTTAATCCGGGGATTTAATGTGTCGTGGGATTTACATCAATGCTTTTGCATGAACTATATGGGCAGTATGTATAACCATAGACCTTCCCAATACAAAATTAATTTTTCTAGCATCTATGGTTTAACTCTTAACTCGAGTTAAAACATGAGTAAACCAAATGCAGACTCATAATCAGCTATTTAATACTGGTTTTCCCCCTTGAGTCATGTAACTACAATGTAAGTTACTTGGTGATTATTATTTGGAGTTTATACAACGTCGCTAAAGTGACAGCAATTGGTTTTTAGCCAATGAGGTAGAGCGCATTTTGTTGCATAGGGAAAAACGCACTACCTTATTGGTCAAATACCAATCACTCGTCACTGAGCGATGGAGTATATATTCAGCTTTAGAATCAGGCTTGTAGTCTCAAATAAATCCATTTCTTGAATCACACGACTAGTCATAACCAGTGGCGGCACCAGGAATTTTTTTCGGGGGGCATTGTGGGAGGAAAAGTGAATTTCATGGGGGCAAAATTTGCAAATTTTGCGCAAAATTGCCGCAAAAAGTGGAAATGTATGTGATTTTGGGGTTTTTGCCTCAAAAGTAGGGGGGGCAAGAAAAATATGGGGGGCAAATGCCCCTTGACCCCCCCCAAGTGCCGCCACTGGTCATAACAAGACTTGTACTTCATGACTCAAGGTTAAACGATACAACTGACTTGATTGATATTCAGTGACTCAACTCTGTTGAATTTGCAGTGACTCAAACATTTGACTCAACTTAAAAATTAGACAAAATTATGACTCAACCTGAATCATGTCAGTCATGTAACTCATGAGTCAAACAGATCATAATTATCCATCATGTGAGTCATTATATGAGTCATAAAACTACATGTTATCTAAATGAGTCGCTAAATGTGTGTAACTCATTATGTGAGTCACAAACACCCTGGTGGGTTGCTTTGGATCTTAATTTGGTTAGGTACTCATGCATACTCATACATATAAATGCAGGAATAGCAGAAAATATAGGATATCACAATGAATTCTATCACTAAAAATCCTGCCATCCCCATTGCTATGGCCCTAGCCCATCATATCTCTTGATTCATTTGTAATATGTGACATGATCAAGGCGAATGAGTCGGATGTCACTAATATTGTTTTTGAGATATTGGCAAAAACAGTGTTCAAATTCTGACCTGATACAGTCACTCAGTTTAAATCAGAATCATGATTTATACCAACACAGATGAACTTTCATGAGTGTTCAAATTCGTTTGTTTTATATTGTGTGCAGCCAATGATAAATTGCTCATAACTCGGTAACTAGATGACTGATTTTGATGGGGTTTGCATCAAAATATAGCATTCGTAAACTGTCAGAAAATGATGTAAAACACTTCTAATTCAAAATTGCTGACATGTGACTCATTCTCCTTGATCATGTGACATATAACTGTTAACCCGGTGGGCACTACTGCTTTTCTTACAATGCCCCTGATTGGTCAATTATATGATTTAATCATCTGAGTAACCAACCAAAATAGAGCTTTATATCTTTCAGCTCATTTAACCTTAATCCCTTTCAGCCCTACTGACTATTCTTACCATATCTCTGATTGGCTCAATACATGATATATCCCACCCCAATCAAAATAGCTCTTAGAGGCCAATAATTCAGCCAGCAGTGGCTATGGGGTTAGCAATGTCTTGAGTCACATAATCCATATAACTCTGTAATTCTATATATGTAACACGATCTGGTTCATGGGGGCCAAAGGTGGCAAATTTGAAATTGAGATAAAGGCAAAAATATGGGGTCAAAAACAATTAAAAACATAAGAAGATAAGCATGACAAAACTTCATAACTTTAGAACCAAGTGTAGTAGACCTTTGGTGTTTTCAGTATATGATAGCTCAATGTTTGTATAAGGTAATAATTATAGTAACTCAATTTTCAAAAATGCCTCCTTTGGCCCCCATGGACCAGATCATGTCACATATAACATCAATGAGCTTTGCCAATGTTACTGAAGAATTTGATTAGAACAGTAATTGCTGTGTTCATTATAAATAATAATAAATAATTAACAAGGTGCATGGTTATATGTTCTTAAGTGGAAAGTATGTGCAACAACAGAAATGATACATACAAAAAACAGCTTCACAAATGGATCGGTACACTAACTTGTAAGGGATTCTTGTGTTAAACTGTTGTATTATAGAACAGCACAAACACTCACATTGACGTTAGGACCAGTAGGAGTCCCTAGCAACTTATTGCACAGTTAAAGAGAGAAATTGGTTTTTCCCTTTAAATAAACTAGTTTTTTGATTTAGAAACCTGGTTTCCTGATTTAGAAACCTAAGTTTCTTGATTAAGAAACCTGGTTTCTTCATTGAAATCCTCAGCTGTTTTCTTCACAAATAAACCTTGTTTCGTGGCCAAGAACAGTTTTTTCACATTTCAAATTGAGAAACCTCAACAACAAAAAAAGACGAATTTTAATTCTAAGAATTAATTTTAATTTTAAGAATTTTAATAACACAGGTTTTGCAAAATGAAAAACCAGGTTAACCAAATTTGGAAACCAGATTAACCAAGTTTGGAAACCAGGTTATCCAAGTTTGGAAACCAGATTAACCAAGTTTGGAAACCAGGTTATCCAAGTTTGGAAACCAGATTAACCAAGTTTGGAAACCAGGTTATCCAAGTTTGGAAACCTAAGTTCTTGGAAAACCTGGTTTATTATATTTGCAAAGTCAAGTTTTAAAATTAAACTTGGCTTTTCAAAAACAAAACTTGGCTCTTAAAATTGAAAACATGGTCTATTTACAAAAAAATTTAAATCCCACTAAAAAACGGTTTCTGAGCGAAAAAAGAAAGGTTTCTCTCTTTTATTGTGTAAATAATTTGCCATAGGAGTCTCTTGCAAACTGAAGGGTTAGTTGAATATAGATGTGGAATTAGTCACTGACAAAACTAAAGATGGGAAGTAAATCAACTTATAAAACTGGGACTAATTTTGTTAATTAAGCTCACATTTAGGCTATTTATTATTTTGAAAGTTGGGATACTTGCATCCCTGGGTATGAAAAAAACACCTAGATGTGCATTTTCACTGTGACCCATTTGGCAATGGAACAGTAACAAAATATCAAATTTGTAATTTAATTATGCATTAAAAAAAAATCACTATCTTTAAGTTTAAGTAGGTTTTATGTCCCTTCAAAAAAGACAAAATTGTTAAATTAGATGTTTTGTCGCTGTTACCAAGTTTCCAAATGGGTCACAGTGAAAATGCACATTGGTGGTTTTTCCTGTCCAGGAATGATAGTATAAATGAAACTGTTGAGGATGTAAGTCTATTATGTTGCTTAATATGATCATACAAAATGAACATCGATTTGCATTCCAGTTTTACAAACATGCCTGGTATTAGGGCAGTGGTTCTTAGCTATTGTGTTCATTTGACATTGATGCAAGATTTGTTGTATGTGCATTGACCTCTCTACAGTTTCCAAATTGATTCGTTTAAAGGCTATAACAGTGATCCCAGTAAAATCATCAAAAAAATAAAACTTTGCAGGAATAGCTTTAAAGTTTAGTCAAAAATCATATCACTAGGATCCACAATATGCTCATCTATCAGGGCAAAGTCCTTTAACCCCAATACATTTGTACATTCATTGAATGACCTTTGAAAATGTGGGTACAAAAACTCATACTCTGCAACTTGAGGTCAAATTTTGCACTATGACTGTTTAATTGAGGTTGTTGAACTATGCCATGTGATGAGGCTATTGTGGTCCATAGTGTAGGGGGATGGCAAAAAGAGAGCAAACAGTAGTGCTGAAAATGATGTAGATCTATTAAATTGCATTTAGCTACACATGTTCCTACGGACAAACTCCATAAACATTAACCAAAATATGTGATTTTACCCTGTTTAGGTGGTTTACAGTCTTATCACTTATCTGCAATTGGGTTATTCTAGTTGAAATCCATACACCCCCGATCCAAGATGTGACCTTAATCTCCCACCCAGGGGGCAGAAATTTCAAATGGGGTTATCTATTCAAGTAACCCTGTTTGAAATTCACACTCCCCAAGTGGGAGTTTAAGATCATGTCTTCCATAGAGGGTGTGTGTATTTCAAGTGGAATAACCACATAAAATATGGCACATCAGCCATAGCTATGCAAAGATCATATAAATTTGGAGTATTCTTTTCAAGAAAATCAGCCAAACAAAATCAAAGAAATTTATTTGGTTAACACACGTTGCCTGTGGTGTGTTCCACATTTATGCTACATTGGACCCATATTTTCACCCACAAACTTAACATACAACTCCTCTTGCATCAACACAAATATATGCATAAATTTCTCTCATTGGCTACTACATACGAGAGTCAGAACTGTACTTGAAAAGAAGTGGACATACTGAAGTATGATAGTATATAGGATAGCAGTCAAAACTGGTCTAGCTAGCTAGCTAGGCTGGATAGGAGGGTTCAGTGGCGACACCAGTCATTTTTTTTCCTGGGGCCGGATGGGGTGGAGTAGAAATGAAAATTTGCCTAAAATTGGGAATTATCTGTCCCAAAAGTGGAAATTTTCCAATTTTTTAAAATTTTGATGGGGGAGGGGATAACCCACGATTGGAGGTCCCCATTTCCCCCTGGCACCGCCACTGTGGAGGGTGTAATGCAAGTGTGAGGCTCATTCTATATCTTACCAAAAGACTTATTATCAGGAGTGGATAAAGTGGCCTGACTACTGTTGTGACTGTTGGTTCTGTTGTTATCATTGTAGGTTCCATTTCTGCTGTCTGTTTGTAAAGAGATCATGCACTCTTAGGAAAAAAAGGTTCCAAAAATGGTTCTTTATTTTCTCTTCTCAGGAGAACCCTTGATGGTTCTTAAATGAACCATAAAAGGATATTTGGTCACTCTTATGAACTTTTTTGTATCTGTTTATCTGAAGATGCTGCAGAACCAGTAATGGCTCTTTAACAGGTTCTTCTTTTCAGGAACCTTTTTGAGGGTTCAAGTGTGAAGGTTCTCACAGAAGGGAACTTTAGAACCCTTTTAGAACTTTTTTTTATCTAAGAGTGGAATTTACCATAAAATTGAACCAATAAGCACTGCATTTTTGGGACCATTATAGTATCTGGTCTCAAACTTAAATTTAGTTTTGTTTGTAGTTATTAGTTACCAGAAGATATTGGAATTTAGGGGCAGATCCAGAATTTGAAGTTAGGGGGCCATAAAGTGTCTCTTTCTTTGTCTCTCTTCCTCCCTTTGCTTTTCCTCCTATGTTTTGTCTTCCCCTTTTTTAAGGGGGCGGGTGTCACATGCTCCTCCAATGTGGATCCACCACATGGATCTTTAAAAATGTAGTCCAATACACAAGAATGGTTATATGTCATGCAGTAACAAATTATATATGCTCATTGGTGACATTTTGTGGTAAATCATTGCATGCTCATGGATGCATAACATTTTGGAACATAATTAAGAGCTGGTTTTTATATTTGTTGGTTAATAAAAAAATTAGTTTTTAAAATCATTTGATTGGGTATTTATAGTAACAGAAATTAATTAATGATTATTTGGGGATGTGCTCACAAACACTAGTTTGTTCTGCTTTGCCGCACTGTGAAACCATTGGGCCGTGGCCTTGACTACCTTTGGATGCGGTAGGCAACACCCCAGCTACACTGGCTGTGGAGCGATTGGATGCTGATAAATTCTTATAAATCCATGTCAGCTATAATTTGGTTCATCTCAAGTTTGGTAGTGACGTATGTGCATATATCGCTTGATGCAGTATCGAATCAACATGTAAAATTAAATGCCCTGAGTGTACACGCACGAGTACATTGGCGGTTTGTCGGCACGCTTGCGGCGCAACCGCGAAAGAGCATTGATGTCACTACCGAACTTGTGAACCAAATTATAGGTAACTGTCTTAGACTTGTGATATATTTGCATCTGGCCTTGGTCGCGGGTGTACTGTTTGGTTACACACCAATTAAGCCAACATGGTTACACAGTCCCGTGGCGGTTGATACACACCTATAGCACACCCTCTAAGAGACATATACAAGAATCTGGTCCCAGGATTCCCACAAGCAACTGCCCATCACCACTAGATTATCCTTACAAAAATTAATTGCTCATAAGCATGTAAGTTCAAAGTGCTTATAAGCACCAGTGTTTATAAGCATGCATGTTCCAAGTGTCGGATACCAACAGATGCACATGAGAGCCCAAGTTCAAAGTGCTCATAAGCAATAGTTGGTTACAAGCATAAAAGTGTTGATAAGCTTTATATGCTTATAATAAACCTTGATTCTAAGTGTTTATCCACCAGTTGCTTATAAGCATGCAAGTGCACCAAAGCACCAATATTGCTCATAGGCACCTAAATCCAAGTTCTCAAGCATCTATATGTCTTATTAAATGTTTGCACTCATCATTGCAGTACCCGTTATATAAGCACTTGGATTCTCATAAGCAATTGCGTATCAGCACCTACAATGTAGATAGCAAAATTGTCAGAGACATCAATTTCTTGAGTCATAATGTGTTTTTTCCAAGTGCTATGAAGTATCTTACTCCATATAGTGCTTAATCCACGCATAACACTTTTCGATTGGAAATTAATTGTGCCGTTTCAATGGTATTGCATCAAGTGCATGCTTTATTCCACATAGAAAAGCATTATCCATGGATTATAAATCTTCTGAGATGTTATAATATTCATTGTGCTAACTTGCATGTACTAGTGGCTTACCAGCTGATGGGAAGCAAGTTGCCCCCTGAAATACCAGAACAAAATTGAGGTGCATCTTCCTATAGAGATAGAGGCTTT
This sequence comes from Amphiura filiformis, assembly GCF_039555335.1. Lineage (NCBI taxonomy): Eukaryota > Metazoa > Echinodermata > Ophiuroidea > Amphilepidida > Amphiuridae > Amphiura > Amphiura filiformis. The sequence goes on along the minus strand of NC_092631.1, from coordinate 49,716,017 downwards.
TGGTCTGTTTTAGGTCAAAATCAACAATATTTTAAAAACTGCACATTTTTCATGCACTTTGTCCTGGTAACATCATTGTGGTAGGGGGTCAGCAGCCAGAACACTTGGCAGTTTCACTTGGTATGCATGCCACTGACAACCACCGGTAGCTTTGCTTGGTATACCACTGACAACTACCAGTAGCTTTGTCAGCCACATGTTGATAATAGTGCTTTCCCTTCCCAGAGTCACTGAGCATAAGTTTGCAGTTGTTGAAGTTATGAATCACAGATATAAAGTAAAAACTGTGGTATTACATGCACATACAAAGAGTGCATACCAATGTCCATGAAGAACAACTGCATCAATCAAATGGGCCATTCTTGTTGAAATACATACACCCCCTATGGAAGACATGACCTGAATGTATTCCACAGGGGGTATATAGATTCCAACTGGAATAGCCCAATCCACTATGTCACTGACTCAAAGAAGGTAAAAGCTTGATACTGTGTTACCATGGTTACTGTAACACTTTCATATCAAGTGCAATGACTTACTTTGACTAGAACGCTTCATGATGGAATCAGGACGAGCTGATCTGTATTGTTGAGCTAGTTTTTCTCTGGATGCTACATCTATTATATCACTCCCACTGAAAACAAGAAACAAAAAAAGAGGTCTATTAATGAAATATCTTTGTTACTTCTTTGTTGTTGTATTACTCATTATTCCATAATGGGCTATTCCATTTAAAGTCCATACTACCCCAGTGGAAGATTTGGGAAATATCTTCCACAGGGGGATTATAAATTTCAATTGAGTTAGTACATTAGGCAGCTCTGTGTGATTTTCATACACCCTCTGAGAAAGATTCAACATGAATCTTCCACAGAGTTCAAATAGAGTTGCTTAATGTGTTAATGCCATTTGAAATTCATACTCCCCCTGTGGAACATATTTCCAAAATCTTCCACAGGGGTAGTGTGGACTTTACATGGAATAACCCAATATATAGCTCAAATGCAATTGACCCAGAGTATTAACTTTCACAGAAATAATATTTAAGTAAAACCATTTTATTATAAAATATTTTGTAACATTTGCATGATAGGATTTGTGTACATGTAGGATTCAGACATACCAAAACAATGGGTATTAGAAATGTAATATTTAGAAATGTATTCTTAATAGCTACTAAAAGGTAAGCTACAAACACTACATGTGGCTTTTCTTAAATATGCAACATTCAGGGTGAATAAAAAATTGCTTGATAGAAGCACTCACCATGAGCAAATCATATACATTTAACAATTCCAATTGAAATCCACACACCCCCTATTGAAGACATCATCTTAATCTCCTACACAAGGGGTACCAATTTCAAATGCAGTCACCCATTCAGGTAACCCCATCTGAAATTCACACTCCCTGTGTGGAAGATTACGATCATATCTTCCATAGGGGGTGTATGGATTTCAACTGGAATAGCCTACTACAGTGCTGGTTCAGATCTAGGCCAAACAGGTGTCAATGACTGCACCCTTCTAAAAGAACTAGTATACCACTTAACACATTTATCATTAATGATCTAATTCTCATCAACCATCAGAGGACAAGACCACAGTTTACCACTCAACACTCATAATGCTTGGCTGTGTGCATGTGTAGATTTTCTTAAAAGCCCCGTTGACTATTAATGTATCTTCTAAAAGAAGCCCCTAATTATTTTCACTCCAGATCCTTCTTATTAATGTTTTATACAAAAACGGGTAATGGAAATGACCCTACCTACTGATATAGGAACCTAGGATTTATCCCTAATGGTACACGGTGCACTTATATACTTTAGACCAACAATTTAGAAGTTATGAGGCCCGAAAGTTTCCATAATTCCAGGGTTCAGACCAACCTTAAAATCTGTATGTTTTGCAACATTAAAGGTGAGTGACCCGGTTCACAGCCTCATCCCCCCACACAGGCATCTAGGCATTAACAGCTCACTGAAATCTAGGTGATGAAACTTCTGCCAGGCACAAGTGACCTGGTGAAGGGGGTCACCATAGATAACTGATTTGGGCATTTTTTACAGGACAGGCAAGTGTAGCCAACAATTGGGCTTATTACCCTGATCGGAACCGACTGTATAACGAGGTCTTATATCATGAGTCATCTGCCTCGCTTTTTCCAGATGAGCTACGGGGAGAACGGATTTGATTTTTTGTTCTGTAGAGATTTGAACCCAGGACCTCGCACACCAAACACAAAGACCTTAACCAGTGTGCCATGCTGCTCCCTTATTACCTTAAAATGGTGATTTGGATATCAGAAGAAAGGTCGTATGTGACATGAACGAGGGGAATGAGTCGCATGTCGACCCTAGTCAAAAATGAGTTGTTTTTTTATAAATATTCTGGACAAAACTATGTGTATTGACTGGATAGTAGGCCTGATATAAATTAGCATAATGCTCATATTTTTACATCATCTTTCTTTTGACTCAGAGGAAGCTTAAAATTGGGCAATCCTGAAAAGGCATTGTACAGATTTGATAATCTACAGAAATACTTGTGTTACCAACTGATATTCACACCTGGCAAAATATTCATTTTTGTTTTACTATAAAAAGTGCTTTTAATATAATATGCATGCAACATGTAATATAGTTGGCCTTAAAGCATAATAGCATCTGCGATAAGACCTGGGTTGCAGTGTGCCATTCTAGTTGAAATCCACACCCCTATGAAAGACATGACCTTAATCTCCAACACAAGTGTTGTAGATTTCAAATGGAATCACCCGTTAAGGTAAACCCATTTGAAATTCACACTCCCTGTGTAATTAAGGTCATGAATTTCATTGGGGGTGTATAGATATCAACTGGAACAGCCAAATTAGCCAGCGTACATGTCATGCAGTTAAGCATTATGAGTATGTGTAGGCTATTAGTAGAAAATCATCATATGGGTTATTGGGTTAGCTAGGGTGAATGCACAGCTAGATAGAGCTATATATTATAGCTAGACTGCATGGAGTAGCAGCTTTAACATGTACGTGGGTGGGTGGTTGGGTTTGATGGCAAGCAAAGCACTACTGTATTGTGGCATACTTTTAACGGTATTAATTTTCGCAATTTATTATTAACAGTATATGGCTTCTTTTATTTGCGGTTTTAAACAGCTTGACATTTTAAGCTATGGGTCAAAAATAATTTAGCAGGTTTTTAAATTTGTGGTTATAAAATTAACCGAAAAAACACAAAAATTAAATCCTTGTGAAAATTTCCCGCTAAACAGTACCTAAGTGGACTGGGAGAGATGTCAAGTAATATACTAAGAAATCGTCTAGGCATTAAGCTTTTCTGTTGCCCCACAATATCATACTTGTACCATACTTATTGCTTATATAAATGTCTAGTGTGTGGGATGGTTGGTATACCCTATGACCCTAACTCTACTAAATGGTGTACAGGACTCAATATAGCTCAGCCTAGGGCAAAAGCCTAAATCCAACACAGCTATGATATACACCTTCATCTTGATATTGGGGATGTTTTAAAAGCTGACTATTTATTATGGGAATAACTTAAATAGATAGTCAGCACTGCACTTTCTTAGGTATATACATCACATACTATCATGAAAGAAGCAGACAGTGTCATCGGTATCACACCCTCAAAGGAGCTATGAGACGGGGTGCTATCTACTGAAGATAGCACAGCTATGAGACTGAAGATAGCACAGCTATGAGACAGGCATGCTAATCTACTGGAGCTATGCCACGTTACACACAAGGGAATATTTATCATAATGCTGTATTTACTCTATTAAACTCCCCTCTCTAATAAATGCCCCGCATAATTATCAACAAAAAAGTGACCAAAATGTAGACATTTCCATGCCATATCATTTGAGTAAGCTTAAAACTGGCATTGCTGGATATATCCAAACTACAATATTTCATGGACAACTTTCATTGTCAAATTATATGCAAAAATGCAATTTTGGAGTGAAAATGTTCTGTATCCTAATAATAATTCCCTGATAGCCGTAGTGCTGAGAAACAAGGGGTGGGCGAACCTGCCCCTAGGGCGAACACTCCCCGCTCTCCCCTATATCCTCATCTTGATACTGGGGATGTTTTAAAAGCTGACTATTTATTATGGGAATAACTTTTAGTTAGCACTGCACTTTCTTTGGTATATACATCACACTTTTGGGGAAAAAAATCCATATCTTCAATACGAAAGGTCAAAATTTTCAATTGATCGTCGGCTTTTCATCCCACCTGCATACACTTTAAGTATAAATCATCAGATTTATAAAGTTTACTTCAAGTACTGTTAACTATCAAAAATATCAATTTTTAATCATTTGTCATAAAATGTGTATTACATTGCGAATTTCAAAAAATGAAAATTATTTGATATCAGAAGGACATTCTTCATATTCAGAATGTAATTCGATATGTCTGATGTGCTCTAATGTCCCACAATAAATACTGTCCAAACGTTCATACCCCCTCCCTTAAGAAAAATCTGTTGCCTAATTCTGGATCTACCACTGATGATACACTTCCACTTGGTAGGACTAACATCACACAAAAGGGAAAAGCAACATAAGACCAGGTGTGCACATGTGCAATTCCCCTTTGCTAAGCTGATTGCTACGTGCACCGCTTGTGCAAAGGGGACAAAGCTGACAATATTCCTGGACGTCCGATTGCGAGAATGAGCTATGATATCAGCAAGGGATGGATGAGAGAGATAGAGAGAGGTAGAGATAGTTAAAGATGCATGCTTACCGGACCATAGGTCTTGTGTTGTTGATTAGTGGGCTCCTGTGTTGTGACAATAACCCATGCAGCATAAACCAAAAAAATACAAGGCAATTCATTCATCATTATTAAAGTGGTAGCTGTAGAGTTGCTTTATTACAGTTTCAAGAAAACAAATCGTCACTGGGTGGGAAAAACCTCATATGTACTTTTTGCCCTTGAACATGGATGAAGCAAACAATTCAATATAAAGTCTACACCTACAAGGCCTTATCCATTTTCAAGGGCCAAAAGTAAATATGAGTTGTTTCCTGCATGTACTTTTGGCCCTTGAACATGGATGAAGCAACCTCTTCAATATAAATTCTACATCTACAAGGCTTTATCCATGTTCAAGGGCCAAAAGTACATATGAGGTTTTTCCCGCCCAGTGACAAAATATCAAAAATAGAAAGATGTGTACTATATTTCCAGAAGTTGTCTACTTTGGAAATAAATGGGCCAAAATGGTTTATTTTAATATGAAACATGTCAGAAAGTCCAAACTCAAATGTTATTTTAGCATTTCAATCAGAGCCTGAATGTATGAACATATTCAAACAGACACACACAGACCCACCCCTGTCTGTGTTTGCCTCCAAACGTGGACATTGTGTTTTGCTATCTAACCGAGGACGTGTGTATGATGTTTTCATCGCCTAACCGTGGACTAAAATGGCGGATTTTTTTGTGTATAATCTGAAACGGAATTTTAGCCATCACCCCTGCGGATGGTAGTTTTTACACGTGTGGTCCTCGGTTTCAGGCAAATAACGTATAAAGCATCTATCATGCATTTGAGGTCTTTTGCAGCAGTTTGAGACCGAGGACAGTCCTCGGTTGGAAGTAGGTCCACAGTTTAGGGTGAAAAATCTTGTGTGTGTCCTCGTTTGTCGGCCAACACGTACGCCCTCCAACTACTGTAAGCACTGTGTGTCAACTGGGGACAATTATTGGCCAACTCAGAAACAAAAATGCAGTTTAATGGTGTGGTTCTTTTTACACAATTCAAGTTTTTTTTCCTGCCTAATCGGAGACTTCTACCTTATACCCCTAGAGATCCTGGGTTGTCAAAAGTCCTTTTTCGACATATTTAGAATGGGGGTTACTCTTTGACAATTTTACAACATACAAAAATATCCCCTATATGTGGGAAAAACAAAGGCACCCCTACATACAAACATACCACCAATTTTTATATTAACTTCAAATTCAGAAAGCTGCACAATGAAATAACATTGTGTAACCTCAGTTTGATAGCTTTGTTTCAAAGACTTGGGGAGTTGGTCTATACTGCATGGGTTATTCAATGAATGGAACATGATATGTATACAACATAATGTCACCAGAAAGTGTACTTTCTTGCATGATAAGATAGTATAGTTTCAGTGAGGTCTTCATGCAGTCATTCCGCAAATGGGCTATTCCATTTAAAATCCACACTACCCCTGTGGAAGATTTGGGAAACAGTGTCTGCAATAAGTGCGTAGCAGTAGCAAAATGCTACACAATTTTCTTCATTTGCTACACAATTTTGGAATGTGTAGCAATTTTGTACCATTCATAAGCATTTGCTCCCAAATTTGGTGAGCAGTTTTGCTACACAAATAAAATTGCTTAATGCGGACCCTGTTGGGAAATATCTTCCACAGGGGGAGTATGAATTTCAAATGAAATGAACACATTAGGCAGCTCCATTCGAAATTCAACCTCCCTCTGTAGAAGATTCATTTTGAATCTTTTGCAGAAGGTGTATGAAATTCATGAAGCTGCCTAATGTGTTCATTCCATTTGAAATTCATACCCACCCTGTGGAAGATGTTTCCGAAATCTTCCACAGGGGTAGTGGGGATTTTAAATGGAATAGCCCAATATTGATTACAATCACAATTTATGTTTATTGATAATGAAGTTGAAAATGTTACAAAACAATAGTTTACTTTTATTCAGCTGTTTGGTGTTTTTTTTTGGTTTTTTTTTTTTTGATTTTCCGATAGAGAGCCAATCAGGACAAACAGACAGACAGACTTACCCCATAGGTCTTGCTACCCTTAGTTCTACTTGTGGTTCCCTTTTGGAATCATAGATGATGCCATAAACTTCGTTGAAGTTCTTTCCCTGGAGATTATGGCCGTTCCATGATAGAACTTCATCACCTATTGCAGAAATGAAAAGAACAAAAAATATTGTGGAGTGAGATGAGGTATCTGTGTATATTCAAGATATTGATGGATGATGTTCACAATGCAAAAAAACTAAACAAAAAAACAACTATAAACCTGGTGTATTTATATATGTTTTGCTATCAGTAGTAAAAATATTGCAATCTGCACCAGATAGCACATGTAAAATGCTAATCAGCAGTAGATAGTACATTGTAAAATATCAGCAGTAACACAGCACATAGCATACAAATATATACTGCCACCAGAAGTTCTGGTTAACACTATGGGCCTGAGGTGAGGTCAATAGTACTATTTTCCTGAGGGGTGCAGCCCTGAATGAAAACTGTATAACAGATCTCAACAATCAACGTAGATAGCACATAGTAAAATATTGTTATAAAGCCTTTGCATCGGGGCTTTCTCACAAAGTAAGGCCTAAGAGTAAAATTGTACAATTGTGTTTGGGAGTGGCCTTCTCTCCTTTCTCCTTTTCCTTGCTATTTTCTTCCATTTCTTGCTTTGTTTATCAAAGCTATCTAGGCCAGCATGCATTTTATTAGCCTACACTGGCTATCCAGGCTTGTGCTTTTTTTAGTATGAGCTTGGAACGGTCCATGGATTTCCCATGGATTAGCATGTGTCCCTCACGGAACAACCTGGGTAAACAAACAAATAAACAAATCAGTAGATAGCACATATTAAAATATTGCTATCATCAGTAGATAGCACATAGTATATTGCTATCACAAGTAGATAACACATAGTAAAATATGGCTATCATCAGTAGATAGCGCATAGTAAAATATGGCTATCATCAGTAGATAGCACATAGTGAAATATTGCTATCATCAGTAGATAGCATAGTAAAATATTGCTATCATCAGTATATAGCACATTGTAAAATATTGCTATCATCAGTAGATAACACATAGTAAAATATTGCTATCATCAGTAGATAGTACATAGTAAAATATTGATATCATCAGTAGATAGCACATAGTAAAATATTACTATCATCAGTAGATAGCACATAGTGAAATATTGCTATCATCAGTAGATAGCATAGTAAAATATTGCTATCATCAGTATATAGCACATTGTAAAATATTGCTATCATCAGTAGATAACACATAGTAAAATATTGCTATCATCAGTAGATAGTACATAGTAAAATATTGATATCATCAGTAGATAGCACATAGTAAAATATTACTATCATCAGTAGATAGCACATAGTAAAATATTGCTATCATCAGTAGATAGCATAGTAAAATATTGCTATCATCAGTATACAGCACATTGTAAAATATTGCTATCATCAGTAGATAACACATAGTAAAATATTGCTATCGTCAGTAGATAGCACATAGTAAAATATTGCTATCATCAGTATATAGCACATAGTAAAATATTGCTAACATCAGTAGATAGCACATAGTAAGATATTGCTATCATCAGTAGATAGTGCATAGTAAGATATTGCTATCATCAGTAGATAGCACATAGTAAAATATTGCTATCATCAGTATATAGCACATTGTAAAATATTGCTATCATCAGTAGATAGCACATAGTAAAATATTGCTATCATCAGTAGATAGTGCATAGTAAGATATTGCTATCATCAGTAGATAGCATAGTAAAATATGGTTATCATCAGTATATAGCACATAGTAAAATATTGCTATCATCAGTAGATAGCATAGTAAAATATTGCTATCATCAGTATATAGCACATAGTAACATATTGCTATCATCAGTAGATAGCACATAGTAAAATATTGCTATCATCAGTAGATAGCACATAGTAACATATTGCTATCATCAGTAGATAGCACATAGTAAAATATTGCTATCATCAGTAGATAGCACATAGTAAGATATTGCTATCATCAGTAGATAGCACATAGTAAAATATTGATATCATCAGTAGATAGCACATTCTATAATAAGGAGACAGTGGCTTAAAGGACAGGAGTTGACAAATTTGATAACATTCTATAATCTATAATGTTGAATGTTGGATTCTAGCAACATTTTATGCTTGATTTGATTCTAGCAACATGTTATAATGTAGCTATCATACCACATCACCATACATCGTCATCATAATGTCATCATCATCACCATCATCATCATCATCATCATCATGTACTATGTATGCTAATGTGTGCTGTCATCATGCACCATGTACATATTTGATTTATACTCAGAGAGGCCATACATCAACCTCCAGCTATATGATATGGCATAAATACCATGCCAATACATGTATTGGTGCATGAGTAATATACCATGGTAGTTTTTATCAGCAGGTACATAGCTGGGTATTGTCTTATACTCACTCATCAACCTGTGGCACATAAATAATGGGATATTTTAGCGCTATTCATTTTTTTGTGATTGTAACTGTTGAAAAAAATATATTGTTTCTGTTATTTGTGGCTTTAAACAGCAACACATTGAAGAGATAGAAAATTGCGGGCTTTTAAATTCATGTTTCCACAATTATCCGCAAAAAAATCCTCGTAAAAATTTCTTGATACAGTATATTCCATACAGCCACTAATGTTTGCTCCATCAAATTTCATACATTAATTTCAAACAAATTTTTCATGTTAAAATTTGATTTATAGGACAAATCTTACGGACATCATCATGATGGTACATAGAAGTTATGAATATTAACGAAGCATAAGATTTGTGGTTGAATCTCCTGCTGTAATAGTTTTTTATAGGTTACATAATCCGCACATAGTCTGACTAGTACATGGTGGTACCGTGTGATATAACTCATGCATATTATGAGTCAAATTTGTCATTGCTATCTTGAATGTCATGGAAACAACATCCAAACTTTAAAGGAGGATTGGTAGTCTGATCTCCAAATTGGACTATTCTGCTTGAAATCCACACTCCCCCTGTTGAAGATTTTGGAAACATGTTCCCCAGGGGGAGTATGAATTTGAAATGGAATTAGCACATTTGTTAGCTCCACATGAAACTCACCCTCCCTCTGTGGAAGATTCAGGTTGAATCTTTCTCAGAGGGTGTATGAAATTCAAAAGGAGCCACCTAATGTGCTAATTCCATTTAAAGTTCATACTCCATCTGGGGAACATGTTTCCAAAATCTTCCACAGGGGTAGTGTGGATTTCAAATGGAATATCCCATTTTTTTTTGTTCTACATCCCATTTTGCCTCTATAGAAATAAGATGGAGTAAATGGGGGCCTCATCAAATTCCATATTTTTTGCATACATAATGTAAAAAATATCATGACTGCTTTTATTTACACTGAGGATATAATGGTTTTGTGGTTAAACCTCAAAATTAACACACAATACTTGTATTGGGTTATTCCAGTTTAAATCACACACATCCCATATGGAAGACATGACCTTATCTTCCACACAGGAGTGTGAATTTCAAATGGGGCTATATGAGTGGGTGACTCCATTTGAAATCTACACCCCCTGTGAGGGAGAACATGTCTTCCATAGGGGGATATGGATTTCAACTGGAAGAATCCTATTATACCACCAGTGCCAGTTTCAGTGGCGTGCGCAGCACATTGAAAGTTGGGGAGGGGGCAGGTTGTTCAGTTCCCCTGAATGGAGTCTGATTAGGAGTGTGAGGGGGTAATTTTTGATGTTTGTCCCCCGAATCCCCTGAATGACCCCTGCCCCCCCCCCCCTTTGCGCATGCCACTGGCCAGTTTGTCTAATTTATTGCATCAGTGTACAATCAGACTGATTTTATGGAAGTTATTTTGCCAAATCTTTGGTGGTGGTGTGATCTGAATGGGCCACTCCCATGTGACACATATATTGCAAGGAACAGTATGGGTAATTCTTTGAAGGAAAAACAAGTTTCAATTTTACTCTTAAGTAACAACTGGAACTTTTGAATTATACCTTACAATTTGAATCAGTTCCTGCTTGAACCAACAGTGGCGTAGCATCATAGGGGAACGGGGGGCACATGGCCCCAATTGATCTGAAAAATCAGACCCGTGCCCCCCCCAATCGGATGACCCACTCTACGCCAGTGTGAACCAACCTTGCAATATGATATATTGATGCTTGATACATGTACCTTTTCTACTACACTCAAAAGAGCAGAAAATATGGTAACAATCTACTGAAGTTCTACTGTGGCAGTGACTTTAGTAACTGATCAATATGTATACAATATTGACAATGAATTTTGAGACACACACACATGATATTTTCCTTTGTCATGTTTAATGAAAATTAGCTATTCCGGTCGAAATCCATACATCCCTTATAGAAGATATGACCTTAAAGGGGGTGTAGATTTCAAATGGAATCACCCATTCAGGTAACCCCATTTGAATTACACATTCCCTGTGTAGATGATTAAGACCACGTCTTTCATATGGAATTGGAAAAGCCTAATTCCCCTGGTATAGATATTGATCAGTGCTTGAGGTGTAATCATAGACTAATACAGACATTTTCCAACAGTCAAAGTTCCTGTGCATTGTATGCTGTGAATTCCCGCATATTTATGAGGGCCGATCATTTGATCGTGCCATGTCTAACAATCACACCAGCGTTGCGTATACGCGATAGAGCCGTGCATGTCTTCGTCTTTATGTGAAAAACCTTTCAAATACGCGGTATGATCATAGCAGTTTTGCCTGTCACACTTTATGGAACGATCGGCCCTCATTATCGGGCGATGCCGAGACTTTGACTGTTTAGAGTTCGCCTGTATCTCTTTAGTCCATGGGTGCAATACTAACCAGCTCTTAGTTGTCCCACAGTGTCTGCTATACTACCCTGCTTTACCCGTGAGATGAAGGCCCCTAGTTTGCCAGCTTCTTTCATTTTACCACCTACAACATGTACCCCAACAAATGCACTGGAATCCTGAAGTCCGCTCTCCCCGTGACTCTTCTTTAAGATCATGTGACCAATAAGGCGACCGTTCTCATTATCTTGTTGCCATGCTGGATGCTGTGGAAGAAAAATTGATGCGAAATTAACAGAAAAATGTTAGAAATATGATTAATTTTGATATCAATGACATATTATATTGAACACGTAACACTATTCATATTTCATCCCATTATGGTATACGGCTTAAATTATTAGCCTCTAAGAACTCATTTGATTGGTTACAAAGAGGGCTATATAATGTATTGAGCTAATCAGAGATTTGGTAAGAATTATCAGTGGGGCTAAAGGGGATTACATCCCTGAAAACTTAATATTCCTAAGAGATCTAAAAGCTTTATTTTGATTGGTTACTCAGATGATGATATCATATAATTAACCAATCAAAGAAAAGCAGTTGTGCATGTTGGGTTACAGACTAAACCATTAAAGGGTTGTGCCATGATTACATCATAAATTCTACAATAAAAAACTCTTATTCCTCATTTTTATCATTATAATTGTTAGAAACAACAGAGAAATATTATTCCACATCTTTTCTTAAAAAGTCTATTTATAAAATGATGACCTTTAAATGTTTTATTTATTTGAAGAGAAAAAAATACTTTGCAAACTTATGATGCTATTTGTATAGATAATCATCATAATGTCATCATAAAAGCCATATTCCATTTCTCTATTTTGAACGTATATAATGTTAATTTTATTATATTAATATCCAAAACGCTATCAGTGCAGCATATTATTCTTCATAAATTTCTTTCAAATAAAATTCTAAAGACAAAATTCACTGATCCTGAACTTGTGTTGCCAGTCTGCTGATGAAAGTCAAAGTTGTGACCAGAAATTTGAGATAGATCTTAATTTTGTTTTGAGATTCTAAGTTTAAATAATTAATTACAATATTTTATGACCTTTCCTGTTATTTTCAACAAACAAAATGAACTATTCCAGTTGAAATCCATACACCCCCAAGGAAGACATGGTATTAATGCTCTGTATGCTAGCCATACACTTCAACGGAAAAAGGTCAAGTTTTGAAATATTGTCTCAAAATATCAAGAGCTATCTTAAGAACTACTGAACCAATACTAGGCTTGTTTGTACTCATTTTAATGCATTTTTCATGCTGATTCCAAATATGGTCATAAAAATGTACATTTCTGAAGTTTTTGAATTTTGAATTTTTTTTGTTGAAATTCACACTCCCTGTATGGAAGGGGAAGGTCATGTCTTTCATAGGGGTGTATGGTTCTGACCGGAATAGCCAAATGATCAACACTGTCCTCATTGTGCCCTGTCCTCTAGTTATTGCTCATAATAAATTCATAAGTTTATATTATTCATTGTAAACAATACCAGTTAATGCCCTCACAATTCTGTTGGCAGCTATTTAGACATAGTAAAATACAATGGATTTTTTCAGGAGATGGGGACAAGGGAAGTGAATAAGGGGGAAATCAGAAAAGTTGCTATTTTGACCAACATTTGGTATCATTACAAATTTTAGTAAATTTTTGCCAAAAATAATGGGGTTTTTTTGGGGGGGCATAGAATGAGTGGCAAAGCCCAAGCTACCATTGGAAAGATAGCATGGAGAAATGTTAATACACATTTCAAACTGGTTTCCAGATTTGCATGTTAGGTATAATGACAAAAGGTCACTGCATAAGAAGTGGAGCGATAAAGGTCTGCTAAATATCACTGTACATTATAATTTGACAGGGCTAATAATTCCTTTCATGTACATGCTATGTATAGCATATGATCCATCTACAAAAGAACAGACATGAATCATTCATGTTTATAAAATGAAGTGTACATGAAAATAAAGTCCACATAAAAATGTTTGTATGAATTGAATTTTTGCCAAATATTTGTATAAATTTTGATGATTTTTCTTTCAACTTGGTAGTCTAGTGACCTTTAGATGACATTGTTGCATTAGAGAATGTTATTAGTTACATCATCGTCATTCCAGTGCTGACATTATAAAGACACTATATGTTAAATATACAACCACCAAGCAAGGTGGATGGCCACTTGAATTAAAAGCCTTGTTTATCATTTCCAAATTATCAATACAATGTATCATAGTTATTGTAAAATACACCAAAGGGGCCACGTGGTTAAGTTGAACAGTTTCTAGCTTGTATTTCAAAAAGAAAACAATTCTATGAATAAATTTAATGTATTGTATTTTCTCAGAAGATAATGCTAAATATACTTTGTGTTTCTTCAGGGCATTATTTCATGTCATCAATATACTGACAAATGCTACCATAAACATGAAAAACATCTGAAATTGATTATAAGCAATATTTCCTGTGATCTTGATTCTGAGAAATCAGTTAACCCGGGAGTTAACCCCCTGAGCACTACCTGTCGATCTAACATTGCCTCTGATTGGTCAATTACATGATATCTTCATTTTAATCACCAATCAGAATGGAGCTTTGTAAATAATTCACCCCATTTTTTTTGTGTGGTGAAATTATTCTAACAATGTTGCTGATTGGTCCAATTGATAATGAAAACATCTTTTTGGCCAATGGGCATGTAGTTCTCACGGGGTTAACAAAGAAAACTGAAGAGATGAATTTAGAAGAGAAAATACAGTATTGTGGAACCTTTACTCTTAAATATACTATTCTACTTGCTGAAAACCAACTAATGAAATTCTGTAACCATGGCACACTCTTTCTGGTATATGGATCCTAGCTCATATTTGGATACTACATCTCAGGGAAAAATAAATATCATCACAAACTCCCCCATAAACTTGGAAGAACATGATACATATTTGTGATGTGATTGAAGAAGGGAATAGTTGGTTTATTCTGCCCAATAAATGTACATGAATATTGTTATTTTCCAAAATATATTTTTGTTAAACTACATTCAAAGATTTTTTACCCCGATAAAAAGACACTCAAGTGCAGTGGCAGCACCTGGAATTTTTTCCGGGGGCATTTGGGGGGGGGGCAAACTGAATTTCAGGGGGGCAATATCGACAAATTTTGTGCAAAATTGCTGCAAAAAGTAGAAATTTACGTAATTTGGGGGGTTTTGCCTCAAAAGTGGGTGGGGCAAGAAAAATATTGTCCCCCCATAGCGCTGCCACTGCTAAAGTGACATAAAATATGAACCATTTTGACACTAAAACAAATGACACAAATCTGTATGCACAGTGTTACATTACAATATATCTATATGAAATACATGCACCACAGGTGTGTCAAACCATTGACATCACTGGTTTATGGAAACCAAAAGATTCTGCAGCTAGGGAGGGGATAATTGAATCATTTTTTGTCTTAAATGTTTTCGTAAGATCACAAAAAATGATTGATCTACAATGACTGTCTTTTTGAATTATAAATGACAGTTTTGCAGATTCTAGTCTACTACGTTACACAACAACA
The DNA here is from genome assembly GCF_039555335.1 of Amphiura filiformis. Classification (NCBI taxonomy): domain Eukaryota; kingdom Metazoa; phylum Echinodermata; class Ophiuroidea; order Amphilepidida; family Amphiuridae; genus Amphiura; species Amphiura filiformis. The sequence goes on along the minus strand of NC_092631.1, from coordinate 49,700,708 downwards.
ACAGTCCACATTGGGAACTAAAACATACTCATAACCAGGACACAGTTCTTTAATCCCAATATGTTTCTATATGCACAGAATGACCTTTGTATTGGTGACAAAAACTCATAACTTGATGTCAACTTTTAAACTATGATAGTCAGTAGAGGTTAATAAACTGTGCCCTTGGGTATGATGACATTATTGTTCACATTGCTAATCTACTCATACAAAATAGCACACACATAAAACATATACCATGTGAACACCAGACACTACAGTCCACCACATTTTCTTTGATTATCCAACTATAAAAACTTGACCCATTTCACATGTAATACAGAGGTTTTCATTTTAATCAAAATTTACATATTTCTTGTGCGGTATTTTGCATGTTTTGTGTATTGGGCTAGTTCAACACAATAATGACAGATGTTTGAAAATTGTTGCTGATATTTTTTGTTTTTGTTGTTTTTGTAAATAAATAAAATTTATATCTTCAACCCAAGCAAGTGATGTGTTCCAGTCTGTTACACTCTTGAACAATCTACCATGATTCTCTCTTATTAAACCCCCTCTAATAAATGCCTCCAACATTTTGTAATTTTTCTTCAACCAAAATGTCCATAAATGCTGAAATTACCATACAGTATAAACCTGTATTTTTGAATCAATGATATCCATGTGTGTCCATTGTTACCAACAATGTTGACAGTATTTGTAGAAGTTCCTTATTGCTTGTGAAGCACTACAGCACTGCCAGACAGTGCTAGCATTGATTAGAGAGAATATGTGACGTGTCATGTCAAAAGCAGACACTTTTAGGCAGGTCACCAATTTTGAGATTTTTACATATCTTAAATATAGAGATATTTTGCTCCACAGCGCCGTTTTCCCCAATGAAATCGGACATTCCTAAGCAAAGATATTGAGTTGGTAAGTTATTGCATTATAAAATTGGAAATTGAGATATCGGCCTTTAAAAATATTATTGACAATGTTGAGAATAGGAATTACCTTGAAAAATGTCTCAAAAAATACAAGATGCCAGTTATATTCCGGTTTGAAACTCTCAGACAATATTTTAAATAACATTACAAATTCGCAACAAACCCAAATTGTGAAAAAATCACCCCGGGCAGATTTTTGGCTATTTCTCCATTTACGATCCTGCCCAAAAGTGTCTGCTTTTGACATGACACGTCACATATGTTAGTTGAATTTACCTAAATGCTTATATTTTTCCCGATATTTTTCTAATTTCTAGTCAAATTTGATCAGAAGTCAAATTTGACATGTGATCTGGTTGCTGATGCTCATACTGTATACAGTTTATAATTGTGACAATTGTGTTACATCCTGTAATTTGTGTGAATGGAAAATTGGTGAACAAGGAATTGGTCATTGTTTCACAAAATAACTATTTTTTTTATTAATAATACTATTCATCATGGTTCCTATTTCTCTTCCAGTTTTTATGCTATGTGATCAACAATTCAGTCCAGTGGCATAGCAACCAGGTGGGCAGGGGACAAGTCTCCCAGCTCAAAATAACAGGACAAAATCGACAATTTAATATATGATTGAAGTTTTCCTTTTGGAAAAATACATCAGACTAAAATCAACCTCATTGGGCTATTCCATTTAAAATCCACACTACCCCTGTGGAAGATTTTGGAAATATCTTCCACAGGGGGAGTATGAATTTCAAATGGAATGAACACATTACCAGCTCTATCTGAATCTCACCCTCCCTAGCCCTCGGTGGAAGATTCAGGTTGAATCTTTCTCAGAGGGTGTATGAAACTCAAATGGGGCTGCTTAATGTGTTCATTCCATTTGAAATTCATACACCCCCTGTGGCAGATATTTCTAAAATCTTCCACAGGGGTAGTGTGTATTCTAAATGGAATAGCCCATTTGGACCAATTTTAGCATTCAAATGGCAGATTTGTGTATGCATTTGTCTCAGTAAAGCCATTCTAGCATGCTCAGAAGAATGACTGTACAATTTTACCCGGTACACCACTGAACAGAGGTCTAATAAATACATTTTCATGTTCAATATATTAATGTAATAATGCAATGGATCAATACAGAAATGTCTACTTAATGTTGTTACGAGTCGTACTTGACTCAAGGCCAAAATCACCTTTTTCCCGAACTCACACGAATGCACAACACAAATACACTGTTTAAGCTAACAAAATCTAAGTCTTTAATTGAAAACAGAGTATGATTGGTACATATAATAACAATATCGATATACAATAAAATCACACAACGACAGTTTTACTATATCAGTACTTAACCAGCTGTCTTCTTGTTGGTGATCCTAGAGTTCTTGCAATGTTCTGGACGACTGATGTATTATATCCTTATTCACTTGTCCTGCGAAAACCAGCGAAGTCCATCGTACACTTGCATTTATAAATCCTTGCACATAAAATCCTCATACGAAAATGATGATGCTTCCTCCAATCTCCTTTGCGCTGCTATCTCCACAAATATATCTCCGTGCGCTGCTTTCTCCACGAATGTATCTCCTTGCGCTGCTTTCTCCAAAAATGGTGTTTCTTTCACCGTTCTCTCTTTCTCCAGGGAACAGGTTTCTTTAACACAGCTCCGCTGTTTTTTGACAGATTGCGTGGCCTTCACAAACCCAGCAAACTCCAGCAATTTGACAGAAGAACTTTTAATCCTTTGATGAGGAAGAGCACTTTCGTGTGCTCGCTGTCTTCTTCGTTGCTGTATTAAAATTAGCTCAATTATTGGCTATATAAACTGGTTAAAATGTACTTCTTTTTTGAAGCACGAAGACCATCACACACATGTGGAGTTTTCAATCTCCCATGGCATTCTGTGAAGTCCCAACAAAAGCCTTGAGCTTTTTATATCAGTACTCATGCAAAAAACCCATCATCTATTAATAAACCATTACTTCAATCACATTTTCACAACATTGCTGCAATCTTGGGATTTCCCAAGATTAATTATACACATTCACATTACATCACTTCCTGGGGGTTTTCCTGATGGTGCAATAATGAACTAGGGCTTTCCAAGTTCCAAACATAGCTCTGACTTTGTTTACAATAATTTGGGGAATTCAAAATACAAGGGGTTTCCCATCTCATGAAATACTTTCAGCTTGTAAACAAAGTTAAATAATTAAATTAAATCAAATTACTCAGGGCACATCACACCTCCCCTTAAAAGAAGAAAGTTCGAATGTAATGAAAACTTTCTTAAATGTTTTCTTCTTTTACATCAACTTCAACATATTATCAACTTTGAGTATTTAACTCATCATACACAGTGACTACTTGTCACGCATGTTCCCTTTTAAAAGGAATTTTTGTTTTTCAGGTTTTTCTATGCAATTCTGGACAGGGCATCAGCCATTACATTGTCTTTTCCTTAATATGTTTGATGTCCAGATTGTACTCTTGCAAGGTCAAACTCCACCTCACCAGTCTTTGGTTTTGGTTCTTCATCCCCATGAAGGTGAGGGGAGTGTGATCTGTAAAAACAAGCACAGGGTATACTGTGGTACCCAAATACACATCAAAATGTAGCAATGCTAATAGCATTGCTAGACACTCCTTCTCAATTGTGGAGTAATTTCTCTGGTGCTTGTTGAACTTCCTTGAAAAGTAACATATGGGGTGGTCAATTTGATCTTCACCCTCTTGCATCACAACACCTCCACAGCCTATGTCACTGGCATCAACAGTCAACTTGAACTGCTTCTGAAAATCAGGTGCAGTTAGCACTGGTGAACTCATGAGTATTGATTTGACTTTGTGAAAAGCATTTTCACATTGTTCTGACCAAATGAATTTTGCATCTTTCTTCAACAAATCAGTCAAAGGACTTGCTATCTCTGAAAAGTTTGGACAGAACTTTCTATAATAGCCAACCATTCCTAGAAATCTCATGAGTGCCTTCTTGTTTACAGGTGTGGGGTATTGCTCAATTGCTTCAACTTTGGCTTTGATAGGTTTCACCTGACCTTGACCTACAACATATCCCAAGTATGTGACTGTGGCATGGCAAAACTCACTTTTTACCAGGTTGACTGTCAATTGTACTTCTGACAGCTTCTCAAACAATTGATGGAGTTGTTCCATGTGTTGTTCCCAAGTTTGACTGTAAACAATCAAATCATCTACATACGCTTCACATCCCTCTATGACTGACACAATTTGGTTCACCATTCTCTGAAATGTTGCTGGGGCGTTTTTCAACCCGAATGGCATAACTTTGTATTGGTAAAGACCAAATGGTGTACAAAAAGCAGAAATCTCTTTGGCACGGTCTGTGAGTGGAACCTGCCAGTACCCTTTCAAAAGATCAAATTTGCTAACAAATTTTGCATTCCCAATTTTGTCTATGCAATCATCAATTCTTGGAATCGGGTACGAGTCTGTCTTTGAATGAACATTTGCAGCTCTCATGTCTGCGACCAATCGGTATGAACCATCAGGCTTGGGAACAAGTATACACGGTGAACTCCATTCACTACTACTTGGTTCTATGATATCATTGTCTAGCATATAATTGATCTCATTTTTGAGATGTTCCATTTTCAATGGATTGACTCTGTAAGGATGCTGCTTGATTGGTTTTGTATCACCAACATCTACATCATGAAATGCAGCATTTGTTCTACTTGGCGTATCAGGAAATATATTGTCAAATTTGTGAATCAAATTTGCAATTTGACTTTGTTGATCTTGAGAAAGATGACCTAACTTTGAGTCCAAATTAGTGAGCACATCAGAATTGTTCAATTTTACATTATACTCTTTGTGCTCTAGCTCTTTATCCTGGTCATATGTGACATCAGAATTGTCATCTTTACTCTTGTCTACATTGGCGATTTTGTCTACATCGGCATGTTTGTCTACATTATCAGCATGTTTTACTGTACACACAGGTTTTGGAATGCCACTGTCACTTCTTTCAACATACTCTTTGAGCATATTTATGTGGCATAACTGCCTGCTCTTGCGTCTACCAGGAGTCTTGATAATATAATCTACTTCACCCACTTTTGACTCTACCTCACATGGGCCATGATATCTGGCTTGTAATGGGTGTCCTGGAATTGGAAACAGTACTAGAACTTTGTCACCTGGTTTGAACACTCTCTCTTTGGCATGTTTATCATACCATTGTTTCATTTTGGCCTGACCCTGTTTCAAGTTTTCTTTGGCAATATCAGTTACTCTGTTAAGCCTATGCTTAAAATTGGAGACATAATCCAACAAATTGATATCTGATTTCTCATTGAGCCACTTTTCTTTCAACAACTTTAAGGGCCCCGCACTGTGTGTCCAAACACTAACTCAAAAGGACTAAATCCCAAAGTTTCCTGAACAGCTTCCCTAGCAGCAAACAACAACAAGTGCACTCCCTCATCCCAGTCCCTCTGAAATTCCAAACAGTATGTTCTGATCATGTTTTTCAATGTTTGGTGGAACCTTTCTAGTGCACCTTGTGATTCTGGATGGTAAGCACTTGAGGTATACTGTTCTATACCTAATTGATACATGACCTGCTGAAATACTCCAGAAGTAAAGTTTGATCCTTGGTCTGACTGTATGGACTTGGGGAGCCCCACAAATGTGAAGAACTTGGTTAAAGCTTTCACTATGGTCACTGCTTTAATATTTCTCAATGGTATGGCTTCAGGAAAGCGTGTTGACGCGCACATAATTGTCAGAAGGTATTGATTACCTGACTTAGTCTTTGGTAGGGGGCCGACACAATCAATAATAACCCTACTAAATGGTTCATCAAAGGCTGGAATTGGCTTTAATGGAGCAGGAGGTATTTTCTGATTTGGCTTCCCTACTACTTGGCATATGTGACATGTTTTGCAATATTCAGAAACATCTTTTCTGAGAGTGGGCCACCAGAAATGTCTCAGAATTCTTTCATGAGTTTTCTTAACACCCAAATGCCCTGCCATGGGACTATCATGTGCTATGTTAATAACTTCAGTGTGGTAGACTTTTGGTACCACAATTTGGTGCACTACCTTCCACTCTTCATCGGCAGGTACATCAAGGGGGCGCCATTTTCTCATTAGCACACCATCTTGTTTGTAAAAACAGACAGAATTTTGTTCTGCTTCTTCTAGGGTCAATGCCCTTTGATTGATCTCTTTGAGTTCTGGGTTATTTTGTTGCTCCAGAATCAGCTTGTCATGACTTAATGGGTCTTTCATGGTTTCCCCAATTTGTTCATGCTCAGAGGCTGTGTCACTTTTAGGGGTATTTTTATCCCCAGGAGAAGGAAGTTTATCTTCTTTCTCATTCAACTTTGACACAAATGTGTCTTCCAAATTGTAGCCTAAGTCATCAATTTGGTTGTCCTCAATTGTTTCTAATGAGGCCTTCTTACTCATTGCCCGTGTCACTGCACATGCAGGAAATATCTCCTCTTCCTCACTATTATCATTCTGTAAACAGGGCTTATCTGTGACTATTGGGTCAGGGAAAACCTTCCCCCCTGCCAGATCATTTCCTAGCAACATGGACACTCCCTTGACTGGCAATTCATGTCTAACTCCTATGGTTACAGGACCAGAAACTAAGTCAGATGTCAAGTTAATTTTGTGGAGAGGTACACTAATTATTTCCATCCCAATACCCTGGATCAAAGCATTACCTGCTGAACTATCCTCATTAAAGGGCAAAGTTCCTTCCAGAATCATAGACCGTGCACAACACGTATCTCGCACAATCTTGATGGGCTTTGGACTACCATTCTCACCAAGTGATACTACTCCCTCTAACACAAATGGTTCAAATTCTTCACACACCTTGTCTGTCTCACCTCCCTTTTGTGGGAATTCTTGTTTCTTGATTTGACTGACTTGTTTCTTTGACTCAAGTGACACTGCACATCCTACAGTATTACTAGCAGTTTGCTGCTGTTTTTGTGCGTCTTGTCTGCCTTTTAAGAAATAACACTGGGTCATCGTATGCCCTGGTCTCTTACAATGAGTACAAGTTACTTTGGCTTTAAATTCAGTCCCAAATTTTGCTCTGTTACCTGAACTCCCTGGGGTCCCTCTACCACCAGCACTATGCTGTGAATTAGACGGAGGTTTCCCTTCTTGTGTACCACCCTGATTTATTCTAGGTTGGTTATGGCTGAACCTGTTTGAATAACTTCTGTTATGACCAAATCTACTCCCATTCAATTTGTGAGTTAAGCCATAGTCGTCCGCCATTGTCGCCGCCTCATTTAGCGTCTTAATTTTGCTAGCGCTTTCATCCAAATGGGTTTTAATGTCAACGTGGACACATTTCTTGAACTCTTCTATAAGAACCAATTGCTTAAGTTGGCTGAAATCATCTTTGACTTCTTTTGAACAAAGCCACCTGTCAAACATTTGTTCTTTTACTCTAGCAAATTCTACATGGGTTTGATCTGATTGCTTTCTTGAATCTCTGAACTTTTGTCTGTATGCTTCAGGCACCAGTTCATAGGCCTTGAGAACTGCCTGTTTGACTTCTTCATAATCATTACACTTCTCTATTGGTAGAGCTGAGTAAGTTTCCCTGGCCTTCCCCACAAAACTACTTTGTAACAGTAGGGTCCAATGCTCTGGAGGCCATTTCAAATTTGTAGCTACCTTTTCAAAATGTTGAAAGTACTCGTCAACTTCTTTCTCTTTGAATTTAGGCACAAGCTTTACATACTTTGTAACATCAAAGCCTGACTTTGACTTTGAGGAGAAACTTGATGAGTATTTGTCACCTAGCTTAGCCAACTTCTCTTGTTCAAACTCAATTTCTTTTTTTCTTTCAAATGTGCTTCCATTTGAATTTTTGCTAGTTTTTCCTTTTCTTCCATTTCTAATTTGTGGTGCTCAAGCGACATCTTTTCTTGGCGTGCTTTTTCTTCCATTGCTAGTTTTTTGTTTTTCAATGTCTAGCCGTTCTTGTTTTTCTTTATTTTCATTCTCTAACTTGATCATTTCCAGTTTTTCTTTTTGGTCCATTTCTATTTTCTTCAGTTCTAATTGAATTTCCAACTCTTTCAATTTAAATGCTGAGTCCCCACCAATTTCAGTTTCTACGTCAAGTTTCTCTGCCAAATAGGATTCATCAAAATGTCCTCCCGACCAATACATCAATCAATGCATTTTTGATTATTTGCTTTCTTGTAGCTTGCTTTACTTTCAAGTTATAATGTTTGGCAAATGCTAATAAATCAGGCTTCTTCAACTCATCAAACTTCTCCCAATTTATAGTTTCAAGAAACTCTTCTGCTTTAAACTCTGTCATACTGTACTTTCACGTTCAAGACTTAGTAAATGAATGTTAACTTTTTTTACAGTGTATTATCCCGGACGAGCCCCCAATTTTTGTTACGAGTCGTACTTGACTCAAGGCCAAAATCACCTTTTTCCCGAACTCACACGAATGCACAACACAAATACACTGTTTAAGCTAACAAAATCTAAGTCTTTAATTGAAAACAGAGTATGATTGGTACATATAATAACAATATCGCATATACAATAAAATCACACAGCGACAGTTTTACTATATCAGTACTTAACCAGCTGTCTTCTTGTTGGTGATCCTAGAGTTCTTGCAATGTTCTGGACGACTGATGTATTATATCCTTATTCACTTGTCCTGCGAAAACCAGCGAAGTCCATCATTACACTTGCATTTATAAATCCTTGCACATAAAATCCTCATACGAAAATGATGATGCTTCCTCCAATCTCCTTTGCGCTGCTATCTCCACAAATATATCTCCGTGCGCTGCTTTCTCCACGAATGTATCTCCTTGCGCTGCTTTCTCCAAAAATGGTGTTTCTTTCACCGTTCTCTCTTTCTCCAGGGAACAGGTTTCTTTAACACAGCTCCGCTGTTTTTTTGACAGATGCGTGGCCTTCACAAACCCAGCAAACTCCAGCAATTTGACAGAAGAACTTTTAATCCTTTGATGAGGAAGAGCACTTTCGTGTGCTCGCTGTCTTCTTCGTTGCTGTATTAAAATTAGCTCAATTATTGGCTATATAAACTGGTTAAAATGTACTTCTTTTTTGAAGCACGAAGACCATCACACACATGTGGAGTTTTCAATCTCCATGGCATTCTGTGAAGTCCCAACAAAAGCCTTGAGCTTTTTATATCAGTACTCATGCAAAAAACCCATCATCTATTAATAAACCATTACTTCAATCACATTTTCACAACATTGCTGCAATCTTGGGATTTCCCAAGATTAATTATACACATTCACATTACATCACTTCCTGGGGGTTTTCCTGATGGTGCAATAATGAACTAGGGCTTTCCAAGTTCCAAACATAGCTCTGACTTTGTTTACAATAATTTGGGGAATTCCAAAATACAAGGGGTTTCCCATCTCATGAAATACTTTCAGCTTGTAAACAAAGTTAAATAATTAAATTAAATCAAATTACTCAGGGCACATCACAATGTGAATTTTTGTGGACGAGTAATGTTTGTCATTTTTGAGCTCAATGTAACTACCGCAAAAAAAACAATATGAAAATGAACAAAAATGTTCTTTTTATGTATAGATTTATTTAAGGGAAGGGGTATGAACGTTTGGACAGTATTTATTGTGGGACATTAGAGCACATCAAACATATCGAATTGCATTCTGAATACGAAGAATGGCCTTCTGATATCAAATAATTTTGATTTTTTGAAATTCGCAATGTAATACACATTTTATGGCAAATCATTAAAAATGTATATTTTTGATATTTAACAGTACTCGAAGTAAACTTTATAAATCTGATGATTTCTACCTAAAGTGTATGTAGGTGGGATGAAAAGCCGATGATCAATTGAAAATTTTGACCTTTCATTATTGAAGATATGGATTTTTTTCCCAAAACACCAAAAAAAATTAGGTCTTTTGGGGAAAAATCCATATCTTCAATATGAAAGGTCAAAATTTTCAATTGATCGTCGACTTTTCCTCCACCTACATACACTTTAAGACTATATCATTAAATTGATAAAATTTACTTCGAGGACTGTTATCTCCAAAATGTGAAAAATATCAAATTTTAATAATTTGTCATAACATTTGTATTATATCGTGAATTTCATAAAATGAAAATTATTTGATATCAGAAAGACATTCTTCAGTATTCAGAATGCAATTCGATAGGTCTGATGTGCTCTCATGTCCCAAAAAATGCTGTCGAAACGCTTCAAAAACGCTCATTCCAGTTCCCTTAAGAAAACTTAAAATCATGTATTTAAAAACAAGTAGTTCCAAATTGGCAAAGCGCAAAAAATTCACACACAAATATTATTCACTTTTACAGTATGGCAAATGCACTGTTTCATGGCATCATTTTTATCTAGATTTTGGTTTACACTCTTGAAAGCATCATTATCACATAATTTTGGTGATGATAAAATAACAAGATATTATTCTACATTTTGTGTCTCAGAGAATTTGATTTGGATGGGTGCATAAGAAGGTATTTTGAGAGACAGCCACATTTTTTTGTAGTGGGCAAAATCTGATTCTGACCCAATCTCCATCATATTGTGTATCTAATTTGCTTAATGCTTTGCGTGCTAGCCATGCGCTTCAATGTAAAAAGTTCAAGTTTTGAAATATTTTCTCAAAATATCACCAATACTAGGCTTGTTTGTACTCATTTTAATGCATTTTTCATGCTGATTTCAAATATGGTCATGAAAATTTACATTTCTGAAATTTTTGAATTTTAAAATTTTTTTTGAAACATGTCGTCTGCAGTCGACACCCGCGTGAAGAGAGTTGCTTACATTTATCATGAACATTTTGCCACCTGTCATGTCCAGTCATTATATTTTCCATCAAACCCTCTTTCTCCTTTCACTCCAAATAGAACATAAATCTACATCAATATTGAACTTTGACCTCGCCAGTCGCTAACGAGGATGAATATATTTCAAGGTCGCAATATTTGACATCATCAGAAAGGAAAGGCTGGTTGTGCTGCCAAAAAAGTCAATATACTGAGCACTGAGTAAGAGGGAGATGGGGTTAGAATTGGTCAAGTCTTGGATATCTGTTTTATATGATTGTATGTTAGTTTTAGTGAACACAGGTATATTACAGTCCCGGGATTACAGTGTTAATTTGCTTAGTTTTTTAGTAAGTTTACAATAGTGTTTAATTTGGTATTACATTTTATTTTTATTTAATCTTGGCACTGATTTTGGAGTGATTTGAACATGGATGTAGTTGTACATTGTTAACATATTATGTAGATGCATGTATTGATTTATATCTACTGTATATTTGTGTATTGATGTATTGGTCTGTTGCTTACATCTAATTAGATCCATGTAATGAGGAAGTTCCGCAATACTTACATCTGCTGTATATCTGCACATTGAAGTAATGTATTGATTATATCTACTGTGGATCTGTTCATTAGTATATTGATCAACCATAGATATGTGCATTGATGAAGTAGCACATTATTTGCATCTACTGTAGATCTGTATATTGATGAAGTAGCACATAATTTACATCTACTGTAGATCTGTGTATTGATGAAGTAGCACATTATTTACATCTACTGTAGATCTGTGTATTGATGAAGTACCATATTATTTACATCTACTGTAGATATGTGTATTGATGAAGTAGCACATTATTTACATCTACTGTAGATATGTGTATTGATGAAGTAGCACATTATTTACATCTACTGTAGATGTGTGTATTGATGAAGTAGCACATTATTTACATCTACTGTATATATGTGTATTGATTTAGTAGCACATTATTTACATCTACTGTAGATGTGTGTATTGATGAAGTACCGTATTATTTACATCTACTGTAGATCTGTGTATTGATGGATTAGCACATAATTTACATCTACTGTAGATCTGTGTATTGATGAAGTACTATATTATTTACATCTACTGTAGATCTGTGTATTGATAAAGTACCATATTATTTACATCTACTGTATATCTGTGTATTGATGAAGTAGCACATTATTTACATCTATTGTAGATCTGTGTATTGATGAAGTAGCACATTATTTACATCTACTGTAGATGTGTGTATTGATGAAGTAGCACATTATTTACATCTACTGTAGATCTGTGTATTGATTAAGTACCATATTATTTACATCTACTGTAGATCTGTGTATTGATAAAGTAGCACATTATTTACATCTACTGTATATCTGTGTATTGATGAAGTAGCACATTATTTACATCTACTGTAGATATGTGTATTGATGAAGTAGCACATTATTTGCATCTACTGTAGATCTGTGTATTGATTAAGTACCATATTATTTACATCTACTGTAGATCTGTGTATTGATAAAGTAGCACATTATTTACATCTACTGTAGATCTGTGTATTGATGAAGTAGCACATTATTTACATAAACTGTAGATCTGTGTATTGATGAAGTAGCACATTATTTACATCTACTGTAGATATGTGTATTGATGAAGTACCATATTATTTACATCTAATGTAGATCTATGTATTTATGAAGTAGCACAATATTTTCATCTACTGTATATCTGTGTATTGATGAAGTAGCACATTATTTACATCTACTGTAGATATGTGTATTGATGAAGTACCATATTATTTACATCTACTGTAGATCTGTGTATTGATGAAGTAGCACATTATTTACATCTACTGTAGATCTGTGTATTGATTAAGTACCATATTATTTACATATACTGTAGATCTGTGCATTGATAAAGTAGCACATTATTTACATCTACTGTAGATCTATGTATTGATTAAGTACCATATTATTTACATCTACTGTAGATCTGCATTGATAAAGTAGCACATTATTTACATCTACTGTAGATCTGTGTATTGATGAAGTACCATATTATTTACATCTACTGTAGATCTGTGTATTGATTAAGTAGAACATTATTTGCATCTACTGTAGATCTATATATTGATGAAGTAGCACATTATTTACATCTACTGTATATCTGTGTATTGATGAAGTAGCACATTATTTACATAAACTGTATATCTGTGTATTGATTAAGTACCATATTATTTACATCTAATGTAGATATGTCTATTGATGAAGTACCACATTATTTACATCTACTGTAGATCTATGTATTGATGAAGTAGCACATTATTTACATCTACTGTAGATCTGTGTATTGATGAAGTACCATATTATTTACATCTACTGTAGATCTGTGTATTGATTAAGTAGAACATTATTTGCATCTACTGTAGATCTATATATTGATGAAGTAGCACATTATTTACATCTACTGTATATCTGTGTATTGATGAAGTAGCACATTATTTACATAAACTGTATATCTGTGTATTGATTAAGTACCATATTATTTACATCTACTGTAGATGTGTGTATTGATAAAGTAGCACATTATTTACATCTACTGTAGATATATGTATTGATTAAGTAGCACATTATTTACATCTACTGTAGATGTGTCTATTGATGAAGTACCATATTATTTACATCTACTGTAGATCTGTGTATTGATGAAGTAGCCCATTGTTTACATAAACTGTAGATCTGTGTATTGATAAAGTAGAACATTATTTACGTCTACTCTATATCTGTGTATTGATGAAGTAGCACATTATTTACATAAACTGTAGATTTATGTATTGATGAAGTACCATATTATTTACATCTACTGCAGATCTGTGTATTGATGAAGTAGCACATTATTTACATCTATTGTAAATATGAGTATTGATTAAGTAGCACATTATTTACATCTACTGTAGATCTGTGTATTGATGAAGTAGCACATTATTTACATCTACTGTAGATCTGTGTATTGATGAAGTAGCACATTATTTACATCTATTGTAAATATGAGTATTGATTAAGTAGCATATTATTTACATCTACTGTAGACCTGTGCATTGATTAAGTACCATATTATTTACATCTACTGTAGATCTGTGTATTGATTAAGTACCATATTATTTACATCTACTGTAGACCTGTGCATTGAAGAAGTAGCACATTATTTACATCTAATGTAGATCTATGTATTTATGAAGTAGCACATTATTTACATCTACTGTAGATCTGTGTATTGATGAAGTAGCACATTATTTACATCTACTGTAGATCTGTGTATTGATGAAGTAGCACATTATTTACATCTATTGTAAATATGAGTATTGATTAAGTAGCACATTATTTACATCTACTGTAGACCTGTGCATTGAAGAAGTAGCACAATATTTACATCTACTGTATATCTGTGTATTGATGAAGTAGCACATTATTTGCATCTACTGTAGATCTATGTATTTATGAAGTAGCACATTATTTAATCTACTGTAGATCTGTGTATTGATGAAGTAGCACATTATTTAATCTACTGTAGATCTGTGTATTGATGAAGTGGTACATTCTTTAATCTACTTTAGATCTGTGTATTGATGAAGTGGTACATAATTTGAATCTACTGTAGATCTGTGTATTGATGAAGTAGTACATTACTTACAGCTACACATAATTATGTGTATTGATGAAGTAGTGTATTGCTTAAATATACTGCAGATCTGGATATTGATGAAGTAGCACATTGCTTACATATATTGCAGTGTATTGATGAAGTAGCTTATTTTTAGTGGTATTCGGTGTATTGATGAAGTAGCCCTTGCTTGCATAAACTTTAGAACTGTGAATGGATGAATTGTGCATGTGTTGTGTACATCTACTTCACTAAGGTTTTTACTGTAAATATGCATCTTCATGATGTGTTTTATTTGTATCTACTACAGATATGTATTGATAAAGTAAAACATTGCTCTCATCTGCCGTATGCATATTGTTGAAGATGTGTATCATTTACATATCCTGCAGATCTGTGTTTTGATGAAGGAGTACATTGCTTACATAGTTACTCGAGTTTTTGAAAAAATCACAAAAATTCACTTTTTTACCCCAATTTGTTTGTGACAACTTAGAAAAAAATCCATTCGGAGTAAAAAAAAATTCAGTTAGCTTTTCATGAAGAAGAGACATGAACTTAGGGAAGGTTTTTTTTTTTTTAACATGTTTCTTTTTTTAAAATATTTAAAAAAACATGTGAAAAAAGCAATTTTGTCACTCTATTAAGCTAAACATTGCACATAATGGTGTATATTTTTGTTTAAAACAAATATTTTGAAAAAATGAGAAAACCTTCCCTAGACTTTGATGTACTCTAAACGATAGTGCAAAAAGTTTACCTTTTGCTTGCATATTTTTCGAGTTATCTTGTCACAAAAATCGTAAAATATTGTCAAAAGTGAACTCTGAGAAATCGACGTTTTAGTAAAAAACTCAAAAGTATGCACAAAACGTCCTTATATTTTAAAACGGTAAAACTTTCACGCTTGTAAAAGCTGTATCTGGTGTATGGTCTAAATATGCATCTTTTTGAACCAATGTATCTATAATGTCTGCTTTCAGTGCGCTAAAATTCAAAATAATTAAAAAATTCTAAGAGGCATTTTGACTGCAAATTTTTGTTTTGTTTACACCACATTTGCTGGCGTTAACAACATACCGAATGCGCCTTGACTGCGTTGGACATACGCGCAGAGATACGCCGCGTCACACAACACGAATCGCACGCGTAATCACAATATTTTGCATTCGCGCATTTCTGACTCATAATTTCCGCCAATTTACTAAGCTGTCTTGAGCCATGTGACTTTTTAGAGTTGAAAGAGAGAAATAAATCAAGCAAAAATACGAGTAAATATTAGCGAGTTGTATTTTATCAGTTTCAAGTGAAAGAATACATCTTAGTGTTGATAAATATCAAGAAATCTCAAAATCGGGCGTGGACGAATGTGTCTTCCATTACTATGGCCTTAAATAAAGCTTCATTGAAAAAAACTGTGTTGTCTCTTTGTTGCGCTTGTTAGAATCTTTTTTGCGCCTTGTATAGGCCAGTTTGTCACTTTTAAAACTGGACCTTCGTCTGTTCAATTGCTTGTAACTTTAATTCTTGAGGTCACATTGGATTCAATGTGGTGTCATAATGTACAGGATTATATAGTGCATCCATTAAAAAAGCAAATTTATTTCAACATGGTTCAGTTTTGGAATTGAAATCATTTTTCCAAGTGTAAGGATACTTTTTTGGCGTGGTATAGTACAATGCTTGAATGTTCAATAAATTTGTGTAACAATGAAGACATTGTTTACGTATGCTACAGATAGATGCTGCATTATTTACGGCAATTGTAAATATGTGTATTGGTGAAGTGGACATTTCTTATAACCTACCTCAAGTTAAGATGTATGTAAGATGGGGGAAGTGAAATTTATTATTTTTAACATTTCACATTTTTCTTAAAAAATATTAAAATTCCCTTCAAAATCAGTTAAGATGGTAGTGATTGTGACAACATGATGATAATGATTGTTTTGATGACAGCAACAATACAATGACATTGACAAGATGAAAGCAAAACATAATGATATTAAATGATGATTACGATGATTAGCACAGCAGCTGAAGGGAGTATCCCATTATGCTTTGCGGTACCATAATAGAACTGATTGTGCCATAGAAAATGTGCACAAAATCCCAAACTTCAGCTTTCAATTACTCTCTTAAATCAGGGAAGCTTAGACTTTTGTTTGAAAAAATATCACACATAGAGTATTGTGAAACTATCCATAGCTCTCAATATCTAAGCGGCTCTTGATTATATTTTGTATACATTTGCTATGGAGCAAGCAGATATACTGCAATGCATGATGGGATACTCCTTTCAGCTCCTGTGGATGATTAGTATGGCAATGATGATAATGACTACAATGATAACAATGATCATGATATATCAGTGGTGGCAATTTTGATAATATTACTATTTTTTTTATTATTATTATCAGATGTCTTCTAATTGTACTTTGAATATCTTAAATAGCTACTCCCCCTTTAATGATCATCAGACAAATTTTATACAACAAAATATACACATATACAGCGTTTTGTTTGTTTATTTGTTTGTTTGTTTGTTCAAGAGTTGTTGTGGGATTTTCAGTGCAAATTGACAGCATGTCTACATGTGTTGTGTTTATAGTGCAGCTAATTGCAGCATTTTGTTTGTTGCTTAGTGCAGCATTTTCTTTGTTTACTAGGTGCAGCATTTTGTGAGCATTTGGGTATATCTAATCAATGCACAAGAAATACACAAGTCTTGGTGAAGACTACCAACACTCTATACGCTGTATTATGTACGCTAAGACATCATTGGATAATCAAAGATGATTTGAATTACCGCCAAGGGATCATCTCAAAAGTTCAATAAATTACAAAGTTTAAAAATCAAATACTGTCTTTGCAATTTCAATCATCTAACAATGCATAATTATAAGTAGTACACGTTTATCTTAATTCCCTTACGTAAGTTCACATTAAATGTCAAATACAATATGTATCTTGTCATTAACCCTTTTCATGCTGAATAGCATCATATTTCACTGACTTCCAAAAAATATGACCTTTCAAATCGAACTCAGCATGAATTTATTTACAAGTGTCTTATCAAATGAACTTTCTTTTCATATTTAAAATGGTAAAATCAGAACTTTGTTAATTGAGACTTTTATCAATATCGTCGTATCGCTTAATAAAATATACCGTCTGTTTGTTGAGATGATCCCTTGCTAGGTATTAGGCAGGCAAGCAGGTGCATTGGCCACACAAAAACGAGCTGAATGAATGTAGTTTGTGCTACAAGGGACTCGCTCGGATAAGATGAACAAGAATCACTGGTAGCACACGCACTAATGGGGCAATGAACGACGCCAACATCAAAAACAACAACGCCGTTTTACCACCCCCAAAAAATAAAAGAAACTGAAAAATAGAACAGCATGCACTACTGTGATCCTTGTTGATCAAGTTGTCCAAAAAATAAATAACAAACTAGTAAAATGCTAATAAAACAGGTTAAAAATTGTGTAAAAAATATAAATGGTAACAACCAAATATGTACAAAACTGGTGAGGCAAAAACTAGAATCACAATTTATATTCAAAAATGACCAACCAAGCACCAATGGAATGTGGTTTATAACGCTAACCTTGGAAGCTAAGTTATGCTCTTCATTTAAAGTGGTACTGCTTCCCGTATCAACCCCAGAATCTTTAACTTGAGGCTCCGACCACTCGCGTCCTCCTCAAGAGACCGCCTTCTCCCTGGCCAAAGCGCACAATTTTCTTTTTGGAAGCGGAAATTTCGGACTCGGAATGATGTCCCGTCCCGCCTTGTGTGGCCTGCTTTTGCTTCCCCACGCTGGTAATGTCAAGTTCACCTGATCCTGTAGTGTGGTGGGTGGACACAAAAAAAGACCAACTTTTGTTTGCTTTTTGTTTTTTTATATCTACACTCTTTTGTAAAAAAAATAAACTAGCTCACCAGTGATAAAGAGGGTGCTAGATGTTGTTCTGAATGCCACGGTTTTTCATCCCATGTCTCCAACTCCCCTGTACGTAATAAATAACACTGTTGAATCTCTTTTCTACATTGTTTGTGAGGATATCTTCCTCACTTTATCCAACCATTTGTGTTCGACACCACATATAGTATCCCATCACCGAGTACAAGTAATTTGCCATCAAAGTGTTAGGTGTAATCCGATGCAACTGGATCATGCCTTTCTGAGTCCTGAACCACTATCAATATGATCGCTACTGCATGTACAATCATTCCAAAAGGTACATGATCCAGTTACCTTGGAGTTATGGAACCACTTCGCTGGCAAATTATTTCACAAAAATTACAATTATTTACAAGAAATTCTCAGGAAATGGACTATTCCAGTTGCAATCCATATACCCCCCTATGGAAGACATGACCATAATCTTCCACACAGGGAGTGTGAATTTCAAATGGGGTTACCTAAATGGGTGACTCTATTTGACATCAACACCCCTGTGTGGGCAATTAAGGTCATGTCTTCCATTGGGGTGTGTATTTCAACTGGAATGGCCCAATTTAGCCAGGCAAAATGGCTGTTATCTGTGGGATAAATGGCTGTAACAAAAGAACATCAAATTATACACAAAGATTAGGCCCGGCCCCCAACTCAACACAAAAGTTGACAACAATGAGAGTTACCAAATCTTTCAAAAGCCCCCTTTGCAATGATTTTTCATCAAATTACCCCCCTTTTTCATGCAAAATCGAGGACAAAATTTGGCCAAAATCAACCCCTTTTCAATGATTAGAATTTCAAACACCCCTTATCAATGACACTAAATATTGACATAAAATTTCTGGATTTTCTCAAGTACCCCTTTTATCAAATTTCGTGGACAGTGCAAATTAAATACCCCTATTTTGCTCATTTCTCTGTCAAATTTCACGGACAGTGCAAATTAAATACCCCCTATTTTGCCAATTTTGCTGTCCTTGCTACTGGTAAAAAGATAACCCCTTTTCTGCGCAATTTGGTAACTCTCATGGTTGTCAACTTTTGTGTTCAGTTAGGGGCCGGGAGTTTAGGCCAATGAAAGTCTATTCCTTGTTGCTCATTAACAGTATCCTGCCCGTCAAAATTCATTAATCATTAAATTACACTCAATTAGCCATACACCCCCCCACACACACACACACATCCTCTACATGTTTTCACCAACAAACATGGACCCCATTAGCCTCCTATGTAATTAACAGCATAACTCTACAGATTTCACTATTGCATGAGAGCATGGACTTTTGTGGTAAGATTTGACATTTAACTGCCAAATAGTGGACCTGGTATTACACCTTACTGGAGGACCTATACCCCATATGCATTATTACAGTGTATAGCACCCTCTGCTGCTCTTTTACTACCATGGATGTCCACAGTTCCTGTGAGTCCGCACTTTCTGAGCGAAGGTGGGTCCATGTTTGTCTGTGAAAACAAAGGCACCCGACACACACACACACCCACACAAAAACTTTCTATTCAAATGTTTTCAATTTTGGACCAAATCTATAATGTATTTCACATATTTTTTCAATGAATGTTAAATATTTTTAGAATTTGTCTTCTGCAGACAGATTCCATTTTGTTCCATTTTACATCTAAATTGTGCAATATATTAATTTTCAGCAAAATTCAGTATTTCAGCTAAATAATAAAAATGTGAAAATAATTAATAATAAAAATGTCAAGGAAACTTTGAAATGGGAAACAAGGAATAGGTTTCATTATGAATGTGAAATTAAAATGGCAATATATATTACTATCATTATGTATACATGTGTTATGAAAATTGTGAAATCAAATCAGAATTGCAATTAAAAATGATGATGAAAATCTCAAGTTGTCTTTCCTCAAGTTTTAGAAATAATTTGGATTCTTACTTTGCATTAGAAATATGTCACTTTTGTCCCCAAATACTTTTGACCAAAATTAATAAACACATATGAATAAGATAGTGTTTTATCTTTTTCTTTAGTTTGTTAAACCATTTTCTCTTGGCTATATTTCTTTAACATTTGACTTAAATTGCCTCATGATACAAAACAAATATATACACAACAAAGATTAGTTTTTGTAAACAGTTTACTCACCTCTTTCACTGACACTTTCACTTTCAATTTCACCATCATCCGGACTGGTATAATCCGGTGTAGACCTGATCTCCTCCTCGGAACTACTCAATGAAAACTGTCTCTTCTTAGTACGCCTATCTTTTACTTTATGTGGCTTCGGAGGAGGTGGTCTGACACATTCACTTTGATCTGAACTCAGCGAGTCATTGCGGATCATGGAGTCCACTTTGCGAGAATCCTGCTTGTTCGCTTTATACACAGCACTGTTTGGATCCAAGTGGTGTTTGGGAACACTTTCTGTCCGATTTGGATCACGAGCACCAAAGGCATCTGACACTAAACTACCAGGTGGAGCATCAACATCCTCCACTGTTATACTATGTCTGGGAGATGCATTTGTTCTTTTTCCAGAGGAATTATCCCCATATTGGGGACCACGTGGCGGTGATCTAGACATATTACCTGGACTGGAACGGTGATGCTTGTTCCGCGTTCTCCTTTCACGATTATCACTTTGTGGAAAATTTGTCACTCCCTCACTACCTGGGTATGTATCATAAGGTTCAGAATACATCCGCCGTTGTCGATCTAACGATCGACCACTAGAAGTCCTTGATAAAGGCTCCTTACCAGAATATGATTCTAAAGATTCTAAATCCTCCTGGTAAAAACCCTCCTCTGGCGGATACGGCTTTGTATCATCATACTCACGTGGATATCTATCCCTACGACTTCCACGATGTTTGATTCTGGAATATTGTTCATTAGGGTATCCATGTTTATTTTCATTTGCATATCTATCCTGCTCTGGTGGATATCTTCGTTCTCCTTTTGAGTCAGTTGAGTTACTTCGAATACTTTCGTCACTGTATCGTCTGTCCCTATCATATCGAGGTCTATGGGGATCTTGATCCCCACCCCTTTCAGGGTATATTGCTTACTATCCCTATATCTACTAGGATCCCGTGCCGGCCCTAATCTATCGCTGCTAGTCGAGCGATCTCTCACGGTCCTTGTTGTCGCGTCGTCTGTCTTGATCACGATAATGCACATTGCCGGCTGGTTCATGTTCCCCCGTGGCCTATGACCTCGGTCATCAAGACCAGGTCTATTACTGCGAGGGCGGTGTGGAGTTTTTGGTCCATCCTCTTCGGATTTGGACAGCTGGCGCTGTAATTGTCCGTGAGGAGTACCAGAGCGACTCCCACTTCTATGTGGTAGGCCCTGGCCCTGTTCTGTATTAGCACTTTGTGGAGGGCCTCTTTGGGCAGGTCCCCCTGCAGGTGGTTGTGTTTGTCCTGGGGGCCCTGATTGCTGTTGTTGAGTCAAATTGGGATTGCTTCCTGAGGACCACCGGGCTGTGGCATTCCCGGTGGCATAACATTCCGGCAGTTGGTGTTATTGCTCCAGCATTAGGATCTTTTTCATTAGCCGCTCTTGGGAACCACATCCCAGTTTTTGTGAGGAATTCTTGTTTCTTTCGACATAGCTTGCAGACCCATAGTACCTGTAATATTAAAAACAGAGAAATTTGATATTAGTTATTTTATATAGGAAAGAGCCTAGGTAATGCCATCAAAATATTGAAAAGGATATATATTTTTTGGGGGTGGGGCAATTGCATCATTACATCCACTCATATGGGGAGATACAAATTTGAGAACCAAAAAATGAAGAAAAGGAATAAGCCCCAATGGGATTTTTGACTTCACATTTTTATGAAGAGTACATCAATTAAGTGTTGATCAATAAAATCAATTGATCAATCAATCAATCCTTGATCAAGTAATTGATTGGTCAATCAATCAGGCAATCAATCACTGTATCTTAAACAACCTAAAGACTAATAATGTATCTTAAACAACATAAAGACTAATTCGGGGTCATATTTTACCCAAAACCAAACCCAATATGCCTGGAGTAAAAATATGCAGAAAGGGGTAGTATTTTTCATCCAACATCACAGACCTTGTTTAGGGTCTCAATTTCTGGCTCCTTTGATAAAAAAAAAGGGATATTATGGCAAAATTGACCTGCAAATCACTGTTTAGGTTAGGCATTTCAATGATAAGGCTATAATTTCACACACACGGGCCAAATAAAATCTTCTTTGATAAAGGTCCCTGCTTGAGGGTGGTAACACATGCTACTATACAAACTGCCCCCCCCCCCTTCCTGAGATTTGGCCTAATTTACATTACAGTATTCATATTGTGAATAAAATCTGATCAAAGTAATTCCCTGAGAGGTGCATTCATTCATTCATTCAGTAAGCTGCTGTTATTAACATAAAAACATGCAAAAAGACCAAACGTATCCATTGCAGCACTGAAAACACGACCCAAATGTAGCATATTGTACACCCAAATGTAACACATTGTACGCTCCTGTAATAAAGCGATAACTGTAACAATGCGAGTTGTCACACAACACCAAACCAGTCTCTGTAGTTATCTTATCCCATACAATGGCATGGAGCAATGATACTGGAATGGAACCCACTGATTTTGATTCACCATTGTTAGTGTGACTAGAGAGAACTGTGTGTAAAATATCTCATGAGACCAAACCAGTTTGACTGATGATGATATAAAATTTCCCTGTAAAAAGGCAAGCTTATGTTACTTTAAAGTGATTGTTGGAAGTATATAACCATAACCATATACAAATGATAGTATTTACTGTTATTTGCCAAACTACCAGGTTATTATATTAAAGAGGAAGCCCTGTCAGAGCAGTTCTTCTGGGGTGAACCAAACCTGACTGGTTATCAAATTAATCAGTGACAAGGTTATGTCTGAATTTGTCAGGTGCTAATTGACATTTTAATGTTATGGCATCAATTAACACCTGTCAAATTCAGAAATAACCTTGCCACTGATTAATTTGATAACCAGGCAGGTTTGGTTTACCCCAGAAGAGCTGCTCTGGCGGGGCTTCCTCTTTAAGGGACCTTTCAATATTTACACCAGGGGCAAGTGGGAGTTTTGACAAAAAAATTCATGTTCCCCTTTTGTCCACTCAATATTTTTAATTCCCCCGTATTTCCCCCTTTTTCTTCATTTAAAACTTAACATGCCCTCCTCATGTTTCAAGTAAAAATTCAGATTCCCTACAAGATCCCCCCAAATAATTCAGATTCCCCTTAAAACTCCCACTCCCCTGGCGTAAATATCCGCTGCTGTAGTGCACATTAGTAACCATTGGTTACTGGTTCAAGCCTGGGCTCATACACCTGTTCCAAATTTGGATTTTGTTGTGATCATTTTGATCAGTGGTTCGTAGCAAAGAATGTGTGAGTCAGTTGACCTAGCAACGGTCATATTCTAACATGCACTACGACAGCGAATTGAACGGTCCCTAATGGGTTTTTCAGAGATCCATGCATGAGGACCCAACCAAATCTGTAAAATTATCTCAAGTCACTTGCACTTAAAAATGGTTCATAATCCCAAGTATTAAACCATTTTCTTTCCAGATAAATCAACAAAATTAAAAGGTTATGTCCATATTTGAGATTGCATCCCCTATTGGATTTGCATGAATTCTTTATACCCTGGCATAAGGCCTTTAAAAAAATTGTTTGATTGGCGTAAAAAAATTAGGGTAGGTCGGTTGGCAATTTTTTACACACATTTTAAGCTGTAAATTGCAATTTCTTACATTTCAATTTATTTACATTTTTTTGCAAAAATTCTAGGGTCGGGCCTATTTTTAGGGTCGGTCGGGTTACGCCAATCAAACAAATTTTTTTAGGCCTAATGAATTAATATTTGGTCTCTCTTGACAGAAAAACACAATGTTAAGCTTATCCATTGTATCTAAAAGTGCAAAGAAATTATATGTGTGGGGATTAGTGTAACTTGGGAGTGATGGATTTCTGAATGTCCCTTTAATGTTAGTATGATATTCCTGTTATTTTAAAAGTGTTTTTTAACCAGCAGCGGCACCAGAATTTTTTTTTCCTGGGCGGAAATTTCAAAAATCATGAAATTTCTACATAATTGCTGTGAAAATTGTAAATTTGTGATTTTGTTGAGTGGGGAACTGGAGGTGAGATCTCTGACTGAGGGCATTTTCCTACATGATCCCTGTCATTGGCACTGCTACTGCTTTTAACTGAATAACGTAATTGCCTTATAATATTTGTACATTTCACACCAGTAAGCATTGAAATACACATGCATATACACCACCCACTTGTAGGATAATCTTGTCTCCTATTAAAATAATACCAAATAAACTACACCCAATTTATATTTCAAACTCACTATATGTACATAATTATAAAGTACCATAAAATGATTACCAATAAATTAACAAAAAATGTAAAAAAAAACCCTGTGCATTAAATAAATTATCCAAGATGATTTATTTTATATTATGTATACAAAAGTCCCAGGGGTACTCAACTTTGGTTTAGATATGGATGTGCCTCTGACAAAGGGCTATTCCATCTAAAATCCACACTACCCCTGTAGAAGATTTTGGAAATATCTTCCACAGGGGGAGTATGAATTTCAATTGGAATGGACACATTGGCAGCTCCATGAATTTCATACACCAGACTGCCAAAGATTCAAAATGAATCTTCTACAGAAGGAGGTTGAGATTCAAATGGAGCAGCCTAATGT
This sequence comes from Amphiura filiformis, assembly GCF_039555335.1. Lineage (NCBI taxonomy): Eukaryota > Metazoa > Echinodermata > Ophiuroidea > Amphilepidida > Amphiuridae > Amphiura > Amphiura filiformis. The sequence continues at coordinate 49,675,504 of NC_092631.1, read as the reverse complement.
GCTCATTCCATTTGAAATTCATGCTCCCCCTGCAGAAGATATTTCCAAAATTTTCCACAGGGGGAGTGTGGATTTTAAATGGAATGAATAGTCCAATCTGAAAGTGGACCAATTTTCAAGGAAAATTGGATCCAAATTTATAACCAATTTCCAAATGTTTAAAAAAATCCATTTTGTGTTGATATTTGGGTTCCAGTACGTTAGATGAGATTTTGGTATTTTTCCCAAAAAATATGTATTCCAAAATTGGCAGAAACAAAGGGCCATTGTCATACCAGAGGGCCGAAAATTAGATCACTATTGGAGGCACATCCCTGTATGGTCATTTCCACTGGGGATCCCTCCCCTGGGACATAAATGAAAAGAGCATTCTGAAATTGATAAATTTGTGCAATTTAAGGCAATGTTTGTTTTTGTCTTTACATAAATAAGAATATAATTTCAACAAAAACATTTAATAAATCAATAATTAACTATTTATTGAGGTGCCATCAACTAAATCTCAAATTACAGATCTAGAAAAACTATTGATGATCACAAAATTACAGTTGAATCATTTGTCTGTTGTAACAATGGTTGAAAAAAACATTCACATTGCCTTAATGTAATGTGCGAAATAAATACCAAAATAAGTGGTTCAAAATACCAAAAATATTATTATTTTAAAACAAAATTCTTCCCCATGCATGTAGGACTTACATCAATCCATACAAAATCAGTATACATATCCTATAAATTATGTTCATAAAAATACAAGAAAACATCATGGATAAAAGTATAAATAGTCAGAACATGACATGTTTCAATTTACTAAACAATTGGTTATACCAGTTGAAATACATATACACCCCAATTGGAAGACATGACTTTAAACTTCCATATAAGGGGTGTGAATTTCAAATGGGGTTACATGAATGGGTGACTCCATTTGAAATCTGCACCCCCTGTGTGGGAGATTAAGGTCATGTATTCCTGAGAGGGTGTATGAATTTCAACTGGTATAGCCCAACATGTTCTCTTGAGACTTGTTGGCAACATTATCTTAACCCCCTGAGCACTACCTGCCGATCTAACATTGGCTCTGATTGGTTAATTACATGATATTTTTACTTTAATCACCAATCAGAATGGAGCTTTGCAAATAATTCACCCAATTTTTTTGTGTGGTGAAATTTTTCTAACAATGTTGCTGATTGGGCCAATTGATAATGAAAACTTCTTTTTGGCCAATCGGCAGGTAGTTCTCATAGGGTTAATTTATTTATTATATTCACCTTAGTGTGACCAATAATGCATGGTTTACGTTACAAGAAACAAAAAATGCTATTTACGTATGCAGAACAAATTCATTATAATATTACATTTTCATCTTGATACCATCACCTTTTTCAAAATAAGTATAATAGTAAATATTTTGATTGTCCTTGACAAACCAACAAACGTAAGAAATATAAATAGAAAACTAAAAACAAACAAACACAAAAAACTAAAGTGAATGTGCATCAAAAGATAAAAAGTACATGATTTAAAAAAGTAAATTTCCAAATACAAATTCTTGATGGGATGTGCCACATGGACTTTAGATTTCCAACTTTCTCTTTACATAATATACAAGTATTTGCAACAACTCAAAACCGTGGCACATAACCGGCGCATACCATCAATCAGGAACACACCCCCCAGTTTTTATGTACCAGAATTAATCAAACTTAACAAATTCCCTACATTACTACAATATATTGTACTATTGGTAATTTTGCAATTTTCAATAACAGGAGGACAATGTTATCAACTGCAATGAAGAAACATATTCACTAAATCAGGATGTATACAATCAGCTACTGCAAAGAACAGAACACTCTGGAGATGAGAGTGGGAGTGTTGTTAGATCTGCGCATTACTAATGAAGTCTTCCAGTCTTTCTAACAAGCTCTAACAGTCTGATGAACTTATAGACCCTATCGAATACTACATCACTCGTCCTCATTTAAATAAAATTCTGTCCACCATAAGGTACCACAGGGCAATTTGCACGATAATACAATAAAACATGTGATAGGTATGAATGGTTTTGGAATCAAACTAGACACCTGTCTCTCTGTCCGTTCCGTTTGAGTTTATTCGATACGGTCTATTCAAGGATTTATGACGTATTGTATTGCTTGCTTTTATTCACAAATCATTAAATAATTTCATATCATTACATAGATATCTTAATCAGCCTATTCTATATTTGTAATTTAATGAAGACGTCAAGAAGTCAAATATTTGTCCCATCTCAATTGACTCATTAATGAAGTCATCAATTAGTCCATCATAACCTTGATATAGGATTAACTATGATATTTGTATGCAAGAAGATCATAGGTGGCTGGTAATTATTATGTACCATACAGCCTTCTACTTGGAACACATACATTACTTGAGAATTCACTGGGCTATTACAGTTGAAATGCATAGCCCCTATGGAAGATATATCCTTAATCTCCCACACAGGGGTTGTAGATTTCAAACAGTGTCACCAATTCAGGTAACCCCATTTGAAATTCACACTCCCTGTGTGGAAGATACATTACATGAGTATTCACTGGGCTATTACAGTTGAAATGCATAGCCCCTATGGAAGATATATCCTTAATCTCCCACACAGGGGTTGTAGATTTCAAACAGTGTCACCAATTCAGGTAACCCCATTTGAAATTCACACTCCCTGTGTGGAAGATTAAGATCATGTTTTACATAGGGGGTGTGTTATAATGGATTTTAACTGGAATAGCCCATTATTTCCTTAGTAATCAGGAAATGTGTTAAATTATTTCTTTAATTAATACAGGTCAAGTTTCAAAGAGGTCTTGTTAATGAATGAATCTATTACCAATCATGGCTTACACCAAATGTCGGCAAAAACAATTAAGGGTCGCACAATATTTCGGAGAAATTCTGCAATTGGATTCTTGCAACAGGAAGTTACATTTGGTCATGTGATCGTGAGTAGGTAACATTAGTATGCTGCCTTTTAAGGTGGCCATATCGGATAATGCAAAAATTTAGATTTTCTTTCAATTTAAATATGTTAAAGCTCTTGCCTTGTAGATTATAAAACTGAAAATTTTGTTTCAATCGGACATTCGCTTCTCGAGATATGGCCTGTCAAAATGGCCTTGAAACCAACAAATTGGCAACAACTTTCTTTTTATTTTCTTTATTTTTGGCATGCAGTGTTGCCAGGTAATTTTCTAATTATATATGCATAAATTATGCAAAGTAAAGTTTTCAGATAGAATTAAAAGAGCTATGGTACTGAGGCATGGTACATGGGTAGTACACACAAGGTGCTACAAAATTACGGTTGCGTTTGGCAAATTTCAATTTGCATAATTAATTAGGGCCACTAATTAGAAAAGTTGATTAGGGCCCTAATTAATTATGCAAATGGAAATTTGCCAAGCGCGACCGTAGGTTTGTTGCATTTCATGTGTACTACCCATGTACCAAGTTTCAGTACCATACCTCTTCTAATTGTATCTGAAAACTTTACTTTGCATAATTTATGCATATATAATTAGAAAATTACCTGGAAACGCTGCATGACAAAAATAAAGAAAATAAAAAGAAAGTTGTTGCCAATTTGTTGGTTTCGCGCCATTTTGGCAGGCCATATCTCGAGAAACGAAAGTCGATTAAAATAAAACTTTCAGTTTTGTAATCAGGAGAACATGGACTTTTACATATTTAAATTAGAAAAAAATCTATATCCGATAGTGCTACCTTAATGTAATATGAAATGACAAGGGGTGAAGGAAAGTACTCACACGAGGTAGTTTTTACATAATGTGGGCGTTAAACCTGTTAACAAGATGACGTTATTCCAATGTCCCCAGTTTCTAGCACAACAATTTAGCTTTTTGCTTATAACTCAAGGCCCATATGTTGCAGATAGGCCAAACTAAACTTTCTCTAAATTATTATGATTTTTAACTATTTTCTGAGCAAAGTACATTTTTGTTTTTCCTATTTCTTAATATTAAAGCCAATTTTTGACCTTAATCATAAAAAGCACACACAATTTTCTTGCTGCTTGAATATCATGGATATTCATAGAATCCTTCATCATTCATTTTTATAGCTTTTGCTTCGCGTTATTGCCATTTTCACTCATTCATCATGCAGTTATGGGGTTAAAACTAATGATAATGCATTAATAGTAATTTTGATTAATAATGGTAAGTAAATAGAGCCACAAATCTGTGTCTGTTAATTGCGTCTTAATATGAAATGAACAAATGTTAGCCATGTTTTATACCAATGATGTAATATGCTTATAGACTAAAAACAAATATATGCTAACACCCACATCATGCATGACAAATATCTTATTTGCATATTAAAGAGTCCCTCCCGTATTCATTATGCAATAACACAAATCTTGCTCTAGTCACTAAAATTTGCTTGGCATTCTGCATTTGGTCATATGATAAAGATTTAAGGAACTTGGGTGAGATCTGGTTTTCTGCATCTATTATTAGGCATAGAGTTTACATCATGAGCCATTTTGGTTTCATTTCTAATGATATTATTGTTCAATGATTTCCATGTAACAAGCATATTATTTTTGACCTGACCCACCCAAAGGCCAAAGGTGAATGGGGAGAGGGGAGGATCAAAATTATAATTGTTTGTGTGTGTATAAATGCATGCAGAGCATATAAATTTGACGTCATTGAAGAAAGCCACTAGGCGCATGATGTCAAATTTATGTCATCGCACTGGTTCTGGGTTCAGGCGTGGTAATCAAAATGTCTCTTTGTATGTCATGTAATAAGTCTGCAAACAAAATGATGATTGAGAAGAAAATCATGTCTACTCTGTAAATATTGCAAAAGACATGTAGATTTAATGTGTTAACTAGTTAATATAAAGCTTTTGGATAATCATAAGGTACTTGATGACAATGCAATTTATTGAGCTTTAATTGCCTATTTACAGCCAGTGGTATAAGTACAGAAAATCTGCTTTTTCTTAAACCTAATTCGTACCCTAATCTTAAAGCCATATTATAACATTTCCAAACAAAATAGATTAGCATTTCTTTGCCATAAAATGTTAGCTTTTACTGTCAGACATATCCCCTTTTTTTTTTTTTTACAACTACGGCAAAGCGAAGAAAATTGGAATTTACTACCAGCGCACACATGTCGCCAATACGTACCACTCCTTCGGTCGTGTTGTGGTATGACCCTTTGTTGTGTATATCACCGTCCCATACGCCGTGTATGCGTACTGTGTGTTATGAACATCGTGTATGCGTTCGACTAATAATTCCATCGTAATAATAAAGCGCCGGTTCCGGCGTTTTATTCACAATCTCGGATTTTGACAAAACTACAGCACCTAGAGTCTTGATTTTTGCAGGGTATATTGGTTTAATAAAGTACAATTGAATCGTGTAAAAAAAGGAATTTTTGAAATTCAGTGAGGGCATCTTCCTCAGCAAATGTTATAATATGGCTTTAATTCTAACCATTCCCTATTTCTAACCTTCATTCTGTAATGAACATATCCTGTCCTGTATTACATTACACACTGTTAGAAATGTGTGCTATCTACTGAAGATAGCATTAAACAATTGTTGTAAATAATTTGTGCTATCTACTGAAGATAGCATTAAATAATTGTTGTAAATAATGTGTGCTATCTACTGCAGATATCATTATTCATTAAACAATTATTGTGAATATTTGCTATCTACTGAAGATAGCATTAAATAATTGTTGTAAATAATGTGTGCTATCTACTGTAGATAGCATTAAACAATTATTGTGAATATTTGCTATCTACTGAAGATAGCATTAAATAATTGCTGCAAATAATGTGTGCTATCTACTGTAGATATCATTATTCATTAAACAATTATTGTGAATATTTGCTATCTACTGAAGATAGCATTAAATAATTGTTGTAAATAATGTGTGCTATCTACTGTAGATAGCATTAAACAATTATGAATATTTGCTATCTACTGAAGATAGCATTAAATAATTGTTGTAAATAATGTGTGCTCTACTGTAGATAGTATTAAACAATGTGAATATTTGCTATCTACTGAAGATAGCATTGAACAATTGTTGTAAATAATGTGTGCTATCTACTGTAGATAGCATTAAACAATTATTGTGAATATTTGCTATCTACTGAAGATAGCATTAAATAATTGTTGCAAATAATGTGCGCTATCTACTGTAGATAGCATTATTCATTAAACAATTATTGTGAATATTTGCTATCTACTGATAATTGTTGCAAATAATGTGTGCTATCTACTGTAGATAGCATTATTCATTAAACAATTATTGTGAATATTTGCTATCTACTGAAGATAGCATTAGATAATTGTTGCAAATAATGTGTGCTATCTACTGTAGAAAGCATTATTCATTAAACAGTTATTGTGAATATTTGATATCTACTGAAGATAGCATTAGATAATTGTTGTGAATATGTATCTACTATACTGGAGATTATGTCAGAGATATATGCCAATCATGTGACTTATGTTTAATGACAGAAAAGAATAAATAAAAAAAAAAGGTATTTCAAAATATGATTTGCCTTATTTGCAAAATAAATGTAAGCTTAAAATTCATTGCAAACTATTATTATTCTGACAAACATATGCATGGTGTTAGCCTATGTTACTCAAATTAAACCTTTCACTGCAGCCCCATGTGACTCATGCTGATGACCAAGCCTATCTAGCAGTAGCTATACCTAAATGCAACTTGTGTTCTAAATCACAGTTTTGTGAGGATCACGTGATGTTGTCATCATACCTATTTATAGATCATCTTTATAGAGCTGTGATCCACATGTGCATGCAATCCCACATATCATGACACTATCAATCAATCAAGTGAATTGGCAATCAAACAATAAGAAAACAAATCTTGCACGTCCCCAACACGTCCTGCTTCATAATAATCCACTTCATTCTGATTCACATGTTAATGCAATTCCATGGAACTCTGACACCATCATTTCAATCAAAACAAAATCAAACATGTTGTCCATGACTTATTGTAAAATTTTCCCAGAACATTCATTTACAAATTTTCTGTGGTCAATGCAGCTAGTGCAAAAATGTTCTTTTTATGTGCAAGTATATATACAGTTTTTTTATGTGTAAGTATATACAGTATAAGAAAATCAAAAATTGTGAATTTAAAAACAAGCAAAGTAATTCAAAGCATGATCAATTATATGCAGGGCTGGAATTACCATTGGGCCAGATGGACCCGGGCCCAGAGCCCCCAAAAATAAAAATATTCTCTTTTTCATTATTAATATTGAAATCCTTGGTTATATACAAATCATATTTGCCATTGAATTGTAATTCCTATTACAGTATGTGTCCAATATTGGCACCATTTCTGTCTCTCAACTTCTGTAAATGAGCTCACATCTTGCCCTATACTGTCTGTCTTCAATGGTGAGTTTGGGGCCCCCACATTTTGGCCTGGCCCAGGGCCCCCAAAAAGGTAAATCCTGCCCTGATTATATGCACATATATCACCCTTTTACAGTCACAGTTATGTAACATATCTTATTTGCATATTTATGCAATCAGGATAAACTCTTACACCACCATTTTAATCAAGCAAATTGATCCATTATATTGGTAATCATCAAGGAAGGTAAAAAAACCCATAGTTGCCCCTGACAAAGCAGATTTTTTTTTCTTCAGGTTTCTTTCAGATTCACATTTTTGTGTAATAACACTGCACTGCAGCACCTTAATTTCAATCAAATAATTATATGGTAAGGAACACCTTCATCACCGGCGTGTCCAGGATCTTTTTCCTGCGGGGGGCTCAGAGGGCTTTCAGATTTATATGGGGGGCTTCATGGCTAAAATCGCCAAAAAAACGGTTGATTTTACATGCGTTTTAGCAAAGTGCGGGGGGCTTCAGCACCCAAAGCCCCCCCCCCTTGGACATGCCACTGTTCATGTTCACCATGATACATGTTGAATCATTATATTCAACATTTCATATTCACACATGTTTATACAATCAAGATGAACTCCAACACCATTATTTCAATCAAGCAAATCAAACAATTTAAGGGTAATCATCAGAAGCGAGAATCTTGCATGACATTGTCATGTCACTCCATTAATGGAAACACAACCCTAGAAATGGATATTAAATCCTGAAACAAGACTTTAACAGATGTCAAAACTGTCAACAGCTAGTACTGTTATTCAGGGAGAGAGAAAGATAGTGGGATTTAGGATGTTAATGTGTCTGTGTACTGTGTATTAATTATTTGCTCCCAAAGTGACAGGGTCAGATAATTTTCAAAATGAAAATCACTGTAGCAATTCTGTCGTATTTTTATTTTGGCCAAAGTAGCTTAGTTATGATTTGGTTAATTAAAGGAACTTTCTGAGGTCCATCTAGGACCCATAAAATCTGTACTGAAAATTTTCTTAAGTTGCTTAAAAATATAAATGGTTGATAAATCGGGAGAAAATACTGAACTCATTTTTTTCTTAGAGATATTGTAAAAATACAATGAAAACTGAAATAGGCTGTGTACCTAATGTAAAAATTTGTTAATATGCATATGTGCCTATTAACGAGTTGCTCTGACAAGAATAATTTTTCTTGTGTTACAGATATTTATAAATTAAAAGAAAAAAAATGAAAAAAGTTTAACAAACTGCTCTAAAAATTCTGTCTTGTCCAAGCAACTCGTTAACACATAATGCTTAAAGAATATTTACATATTATCATGTGACTTTGGTACTATATATTTTAAAGCAAATTGCATTTTTTTCAAAGTGTGGACTTGGTCAAACTCATCAAGATGACTCATAAATAAATGTCACTTATTTTGTTCCAAAAATACAAAATAATTACAATAAAGAACAAACTGTATGAAGCAATTGAATTGAAATCATCCTTAGTACTCCTTGCATCATATCCTGTTGTTTATTCCATGAGTAAATATGATGTCAATTAATAAAATTTGTCGGATGGTCAATAAGTTGGTCATCAGACGGTCAGTTGGCCACGTTTACCTAACAATCATTACAAGTGTATAGTACATGGAATTAAGGTTCCACCCGATCAATACTGCATTTCCACATTACGTTATGCAAGGGTCTTTCTTAATTAACTATTTGCATTTTGCATTTAATTGCAATCAAAATGGATGGCATTTCTTTGCTCTAACTTCCATTTATAATTCTTTATTTGTTATTTTTTGTTTGCATAAAGCAGTGACTGGTGATGACTATATCACACATGTAAATCACATGGGACTATTTCAGTTAAAATTTATACATCCCCTTTGGAAGACATCTTAATCTTCCACACAGGGAGTGTGAAATTCAAATGGGGTTACCTAAATGGGCGATTCCATTTGAAATCTACACCCCCTGTGTGGAAGATTATGGTCATGTCTTCTATAGGGGGTGTATAAATTTCAACTGGAATAGCCCATTGTTAATGATCTCTTTTGAGGTAGCGGTGGCACCATAGGGGTCATCCCCCCCCCCCCCCCAAATGTAGACTTTCAGGGGGATGGGGCATAGTGAATTTCAGGGGGCCAAAATCAACTAATCTTGCGCAAAATTACTGCAAAAAGTTGAAATTTCGGTTTTTACTGGTGAGGAACTGGGGGAAAGAATTCTCACTGGGGGCGCCATTTACCTCCCCCTCCATACCCCCCTGGCACCGCCACTGAGACTTCCCCAGTTTTTCTGGGAGAATATCCCTCAATAATATTAGGTAGTTTGTCTATGCAGCACTTAGTGACTTAGCAAGAGAGAAAAAAAGGGAGTTGATTTTATCCAAATGACAACAAAGATAAGCTTCTCACTAAATTGCAATTTATTATCAAGTACCACTCCGTTCAATGCCCGGGAAAACAGCACACTGACCTATTTGCAATTATGTAATAATAAAGTCTGTCTCTGTTATTATGCAATAAAAGCTAAAAATCTGCAGCGTCATATTGCATAATTTGAACCGATGTTATTATCCTTGTTATTACATGACATATATTTTGAAAAGATGGCGCAATAAAAGCGAAGTAAAAGATTTATCCTCGTAGGAATTGATGAGTTGGTCAATGAGGCATGGCTTGTAGATATCTAGGGTCTAGTGTGAAAGGCGTGGGTCAAGCACAGTCTGGTACCAAGCTTTTGGGTCAGTAAGATAGCCGTTTGTGATTACAGGTCTTATCGTTTATACTGTGAGCTTCCACTTTAAAAATTATCATGATTGAAAAATTATAATTTTACCAGGGTAGCTGACCGGAGCAGGGATTAGTAGAGTTTGTGCAAATTGAAAAAATGTCTGCAAAATGTAGAGTTAAGTCACACCTATGTTATGTCCAGTCTGGTTTGTGTTACAAATAATAATATTTTTATCAGGAAATTAAAATATGACACTTAAAACAGAAAGTGGTTTTTTTTTGTTATTTTGTTTTGTTGGGTTTTTGTTTTGTCTTTTGTTTTTGTTTGATTTTGTTGTTGTTTTTTGGGTGTTTTTGTTTTGCTCTTTGTTTTTTTGCCCTCATATTGTTCTTTTGCTTTTTTTTTGTCTTTAAGCACTTTGTCCTAAATGTAGCAGCACTACAGAAATATATAACATAGGCCCTATATAAAGTGGTTGTTGTTTTGATGTTGTGTTGAATTTATGAAAGCTACATTGTGAAACAAATATTGAATTCAAAATTGTATTCACAATGCAAGTAATATTGTTAAATGCATACATATTGAAAACATATTTCTGATATCATATAGGCTATAGCTTTAATGCTCTGCGTGCTAGCCATAAGTTTCAACATAAAAAGTCCAAGTTTTGAGATGTTTTATAGAAATATCAAGAGCTATCTTAAGAACCACTGAACCAATACTAGGCTTGTTTGTACTCGTTTTAATGCATTTTTCATGCTGATTCCAAATATGGTCATGAAAATTTACATTTCTAAATTTTGAATTTTTGAATTTTTCCAGCGTGGAAAGAGTTAAATCGCTGATTTTGGGCAAACCTTTTTTTCGACAAAAAAAAATCTGAAAGAATCTCTAAATCACTTAAAATCATTTAAAATCCACACTACCCCTGTGGAAGATTTTGGATATATCTTCCACAGGGGGAGTTTGAATTTCAAATGGAATAGAAGCATTAGGCAGCTCCATTTGCATTTCATACACCCTCTGAGAAAGATTCAACCTGAACCTTCCACTGAGGGAGGTGTGATTCAAATGGAGCTGCTAATGTGTTCATTCCATTTGAAATTCATACTCCCCTGTGGAAGATATTTCAAAATCTTCCACAGGGGTAGTGTGGATTTTAATTGGACTAGCCCAGTGCAGAAAGCCAAACAGCATTTCTGACATTTGTTATCTTAAATCAATAGTTTTTGGCTACATTAAAAAGCTTTAATGAAAGGGATCCTCAATTATTTACCCTAAAATTCATCAAACTTTAATTCTGTGCTTTTTTTAAATTATTTTTTGAACAAGTATACAATGATGTGCTATATATTATGACTCTCTTAAAAGTCACCCCTTTTGCACCCCCCCCCCCCTCCAATCCTGGCTACACCACATTGAGCAGTTGTATTTGAATTCAAGTTACAAACAATAAAACCTCATCAAATCAAATTAAAAAAAATCAATTCCCTGATACTATAAATAGACAAAAAATGTTCCAAGGAAGCCCCTTATATGTGCATAAATTAGCCCTTCAATTTCAACCACAATGTTGAAAATAGCAGTACTTGTTCCAACAATGCAAGAACAACAATGACACAAAACAGCTTGCGTTAACTACAATACACCTCATGATAAACACCACTTCTCTGAAACTCACTCAAAATAGAACATCTAGAAAATAAATTGTAAGCAAGTCCCTGCTATTGGCTGGTTGCCAATATCTTCAAGCTATAGGTTGATCCACTGCACAGTGTATATATTAGTTGATGAGGAGCCGGGGTATACGGGGAACAAGGCAGATATGTAGATGCATAGCCTTGCAAGATGTGCCTTTACTTGCATCTCTGTCAGTCGTTGGGAGTTTCTCAGAGCTGACGTCAAGATGTTGTACCATAGCTTCTTGCTTCGTGCTTTTTTTCCTCTATTCTTAACCTCTCCTGTGATAACATCCACTTATGTCTGTTATATGGCATTTAAGATATATTTGTTTTAAATTTGAGTTGAATTGCCCCAAATAAATGAAAATTAATACCACCAAAATTATTGATGGATTGTTTTTCTAACATTCACTTTTATCTTGGAAGATTTGTAAGGTGTAATTTAGGAGGTAATTATAATCCTCATATAATGCTTAGCATACATATCAAACAAATTATTCAGTTGTGAAGCGTTATCAGTAATTTTGTACTGGATGACAAGAGTTGGGATGATAAAAAATTGTGTACGTACATTTTGTACAAATTTAACATGATGTTTATTTCCAACATATTCTCTATATGCTTTCTGTTGAAATGTTTGGTTTCTGCATGTTCAAGATTGTTTACTGTGTTAAGGTCAGAACTTGTATAAATTTAATTCCTACAAGTTGTAAAAGGATATTGTGTAGTGAATAGTTGAAAGAGGGCAATAAACAAACTCATTTTGGTCAATTTGGAAAGCGCCTGTCTTTCTATGTCTGCCTTTCTTTAGGTGTTCCAAGTGACCAAACCAGCCTGTATTTGAATGTAACATGGTATGAATAACAGTTTTGTTTGTCTGTTTGTTTGTTTGTTTGCTGATTATGGTTAACTTAATTGGATAGCACTGCCCTCTATATTTGGAACAACACCTCAAACATTGCCGTTCATATTTGGAACACCAGTGTTCAACAGTGGAACATATTATGGCATTCAAGAACTGTTACAAAAAAGGTGTTATCAAGCGTCCAAAAATTGTAGAGTGTAGCACATTTAAGCAATTGTTGCTATCTTCAGTAGATAGCAGATATTTTTTTCATAGAGTACAGGCTACCTTCAGTAGAAGGCTCATATGCATGATGATCAAGGTTTAGCATGATCATTGTAACAGAGTACATTCAAAAAATTAATATACTTCAGCAAATGTATTAGTAAGTGTTTTAACTATAGTCAGTAAAGTAGGTGCAACACTCTCTGACAGCTATCTTCAGTAGATGTCACAAATGCATGCTCAGTACACTGGTCCACCATATGGCCTTGTCTTGTTTGTTGAGGCGCCTCAGAAGGGATCATGATGACCCTAGTATTAAATGCTTACACTCAAAAATTAAGACAAATAAAAGTGACACACAAGATGATTGGTATGGGTTCTATAAAGGAGATCCCAAGGCTTGATATAGCCCCCATGTGCATGATTTTTCTCAGCCTGAACTCAAGAACCACAAGACCTATGAAATTGCATATGCAATTGTTGGCTTTCTTATACTCATTTCCTATCAGATCAATGTATTGATATTAAGAACACTGCATTTGTTTAGTTAGATGGCTAAAACTCAAAAACTGTGGCTCCTGCCATCCTACTTGCCTTAACCACCTGAGCACTACCTGCTGATCTAACATTGCCTCTGATTGGTCAATTACATGATAGCTTCACTTTAATCACCAATCAGAATGGAGCTTTGCAAATAATCTACCCCAATTTTTTTGTGTGGTGAAATTATTCTAACAATGTTACTGATTGGTCCAATTGATAATGAAAACTTCTTTTTGGCCAATTAGCAGGTAGTTCTCATGGGGTTAAGGTACACCACAGCACTGCCTAACATGCTTCACCTCTTTTTTATGCAACTTTAAATTCATGGGTCATAACTCATCATCATCTATTACAAGTCTTAAAATCATGTTTAAATTTAATAAGGAATCATCATCAGTATAAAAATAGCTTCTAAAATAGGTTATAGTTCCAGCATTGGTACATCAATTATTGTATGATTATGTTAGAATATTAATATGCTATTCCAATTGAAATCATTACACCCCCTGTGAAAGATGTGACCTTAAATCACCCACACAGGGGGTGGAGATTTCAAATAGAGTCACCCATTCAGGTAACCCCATTTGAAATTCACACCCTCTATGTGGAAGATTAAGGTCATGTCATCTACAGAGGGTGTATGGGTTTCAACAGGAATAGCCCAACTTCAAAATTTAGCACCTGTAGTTAGAATTATACATATACAGAAAAGGGAAAATGTACATGCACTCATTTCTTTTCAAACACAGCTTGAAGTCGGGCAACCTTTTTTTTCATTTCCACATGCATCTGCTTAAATTCAGTACCCTCAGATTTACACACCATAAATTCACCAACCAGCTTATTTCTACTAAATATTACAAGATAGAATCAATGTTTGGGCTATTATTTAATTTAGCAAAATATCATATCTCATCTATATCAACATATCAGATAGCCATCTCCCCTAATATTCATCTGTGACAAAAACAAATACGATGAAATCTTTGAGGAGAAATAAGGTATTTATTTATTTATGCTATTTATCATCTTCTGGATTATTGTACAGCTACTTGATGATAAAATAACCTGCATACTTGCTTTACTATGCAAGTATATAGTCTGAGATTGTGTGTGTATGTATATACGCGTGTATATGCGTGCGTGCACTGTGCTGGGAAGATAGCCCCATCTTCCATCTATATGCTAGCTCTCTAGCCTCAACGAGAGTACTAGCTTTTTTCCTTATTCCATGTTAGACTTAATCCAAGACTTGAAAACACCTGACATGCAAACCACCTGTGAAAAAGACAAACTATCTAGATTGTGTGGGTCAAAAAATTAAATTACAGCTACCTTTTTCTGTCGGAAGATTTTAAAGCGAGAAATTTTTACTGCAAATGATATCTATTGATTTATTTCACAAATATTTAAAATTCAAAAATGAATAAATTTAGAATTTGACTGGCTAACATTTGTTTCTTCATGAAGTATAACAATAAACAACAACAAACTATACACAGGATGTGATAAACAATAATTGCTGGTTATTACATTATTTCTATCTAGTCTTTATTTGATATCACAAAGAAGAAAATAAAAATTCCTTAAAAAAAGGAATGGGGCGCTCAATGGGAGCTTTGACGTGATGTGCTGAAATTCGGGAGGGGGGGGGCACTCCCACTTTGGAGGCGACGCGTATGTAGGGAGACACCCTTTTTCACCATCGCTGTCAACCAAAGACCTAAAAAAGAGTGAAAAGTGGAAGTTTTTTTTTATTGCTGTGAATTCATGTTGCATTTTGGGGGGGTTGTTACCAGTTGCCTATCAAGTTAAAAACCTGAGCTGTTGGAAACTGCTTATCCACAAAAATAGCCTGTTTAGTACAATTTTAGGGGCCTGAGCTTTCGATCCTAGCAGGATCTTTAAAGGGAAAGAATGTTGCATATCAATGAAGAAAGATAAGATAATTTGTTTATTCTTGATTTGCTGCATGCTGTTTGTATTTTCTTAACTGATTTTTCTTAAATTTTGATTCCTAAAATGTATATTCCAAAGCAACCATTATCCATCACATTAGCTTAAAAGGAAACTTCATGTTCAGTTGATACAGACAATATTATTGTCCTTTTTCCTTTAAGTCATGTATGCATTTATTTGTAGTTTGTGTACTTGTTTCATCATTGATTGATTCATTCCTTATCTCATTCATTCCAATTTTAACCAAACTCAGTTTCTAAAACATACATGCTATTTTGTAGATTCAGTACTAAACTAAAACCTGTGGTACTTGAAAATATCTAAAGTTTACCTTTTCAGAATTGTTGTCCCAACAACATATCTTTAAGGTTTTCCCTTAAATTTTCCTTCACTAGTTTCTGTTGAAAGTTTCAAAACTACTTTTTGTTTATTCAACTACCGGAACGTATGAGCCTTCACTGCTGCAACAAATCTTCAGACAATCTAATTTTCTTTAGATCTTCTTTCAGAAAAAGTTCCAAGTTAATCACATAAACGACAAGAAACCCTATCCTCACATGAGACATGTAGGCCTATCAGAACATTCTCTGTTTCAGAAAAAGTTCCAAGTTAATCACATATATGACAAGAAACTCACATGAGACATGTAGGCCTATCAGAACATTCTCTGCACCACGGATGGCTAGACAGGTTAATAATAAATTTTTAAACGGAAAGAGAGACTATTAATATATTTTTTAAAACCACACCATACTAGATTTCATTCTTCATCCTCTTCCTGTTTATTGTAAAATCAAAATTAGAATCAAGGCCTAAAAATATTTCTCATAGACGATAACATCCGCCAGACAGTATGTTGAAAGACAATAGCAGCATTAGGCCTATATCACCAGAGATAACAAAATATATATCTAAAATATGCATTGTATTATTAACTGTCTAAGGTAGATAACCTACATCTTAGACTTTGTGCTAATTTAATAGAAGTTGCAATGTAATCTGCATAATGTTGATAACATAGGTTTTAAAATAGAGCCTAAAACAAGTTGTCAGATTAGTGCAAAAAAAACCACCAAACATCTGCAATACGCGGATTTAGGGTTTCCATATCGGAAGTCAATTTGTGCCGAAATTCCTTCCCACAATGCAATAGGCAGCATTTTGCATAACAATAGATATAGTTTGGAGGTTAATCCATCTCCTTTGTTATGCAATACGCATATTGCATTGTGGGAAGGAATTTCGGCACAAATTGACTTCCGGTAGAGAAACCCTAAATATTGTTTCATTGTGTTATATTGTTAGATATGTGTACAATATAGAATATAGAAATTGTTAAATATCTACAGACCACCTGACATGTGACGTCATTGCCTGGCAGTATGCGCGCAAATTATGGCAATTTCCATTGTTCTTTGCCCTGCAGTGTGTGTATGCATTGTAGTTTGCTCAGGGCATGTGCATTTTAAATCGCCCACCACATTTCATATAGTACAAGAATGCCATTGAACAGTGTAGCAGTTCGTTCAAGCATATCGATAGACCAGTCCCTTGCCTTTGTTGATACACAATGATGTCAAGTGGTCTATAGGGCAGCTATTGCAGATAGGCCCTTCCTGCACAACCCTTTGAAATATTGTAAGCAATATTTATCATCTGAAGGAGGATGGTGTGATTGTTTCACATCATGTTTTCTACTTTATATCATGGTTCATCACCTGCACATTCTTATTAAAAACATTTGAGTAACAACCCTCCTGTTACTTGAATATTAGATGAATAAATGTGCATCACATTCGCCCTTACAGCAGTACAATGCATTTGAATTGAGGTTGTGTATACCACCCTACTACCACTTTTTGGTTTATACCAGTGCCATCAAATCAAAAAGTATCTCATACCTATATTATTACTAGAGTTACAAGAAATATCAGCTTTGCTAAGATTTCATTTTTCATGGGAGTAAAGTGGGGGTAAGGCTATCAATCATGGTCACCCACCTTCACCTAAGACTTAGTGATTATATCACAGAAACCAATGAAGGAATTACACATAATTTATTCTTTTCCTTGAATAAGGCCAAGGAAGAAGACATCCTTGACCAGGATTTCTTCCTTGACCTACTCCAGGGAAAAATAAATTGGGCTTTTCCATTTAAATTCCACACTACCCCTGTGAAAGATTTCCGAAATATCTTCCACAGAGGGAGTATGAATTTCAAATGGAATGAACACATTAAGCAGCTCCATTTGAAACTCAACCTCCCTCTGTAAAAGATTCATTTTGAATCTTTTGCAGAGGATGTATGAAATTCATGGATCTGCCTAATGTGTTCATTCCATTTGAAATTCATACTCCCCCTGTGGAAGATATTTCCAAAATCTTCCACAGGGGTAGTGTGGAACTTAAATGGAATAGCCCATTGTGTGCATACCATTAACCTCAAGTACTAAGTAACTGTTAAGCTGAATTTATACTTGATTGCCGAGCGATTGTGATGCACCGCTTTTAGAAAGCGATTGCAATGCATCTCTATTGTTTTTGCATTTATACTTATCACAGCGATAGTGATAACAGACACTAATTAAAATATTTCTAAATGCCACAAAATACATTTTTAGAGCATCCATTTCTGTCAATAATTAGCATTTTGAATTAATTCATCACCGTAAGTTAACAATTGAGAATTACAGGTAAATTAATTAGCAAAATAATCAATCCAGTTGGTTGTAAATGATTGGTTGATTCACATGTCAAGCGATATCGCTCAGAACTTGAAATTTCTTCAACTTGGAAAAAGCGATTTCGTTTTTGCCTCAGCGACTGAAAACGGAAGTAAACAAGAGCATGTGTGAGAATCGCTTTTCTGCAAAAGCGATCGACTATAAATTCAGCTTTAGTTGAAAAGGATGTAATTACTCAATACGTAAAGATCAAACCTGAAAATTTTGCTATGATCAAATTCTGATTTTGTTCCCCTCCTATTTGTAACAATTATTCCGCACAAAAATCAACACTATCTAATAAAGCACCAAAACAAACCCACTGGTTATGTCTCAATTTCTGAGAATTGAACAGTACATGATATAGTTCATCACCGTGGATTGCATCACCATATGATAATATGTAGCATGACCTACATTGAAGGAAACAAATGATTCAAAAATGAAAAAAAAATATTCAGTACTATATTTCAAATTTCAGATTTATGAAGCATGAGCATTACAAGCGCCATTGTCTTACTTGATTTATTATTCAGCATTTAACAAAAGAATCAAAATCATGGGTGAGTTTAAATAATGCAATTAAATAATTTATTGCTACAATAAAATATTTTATTGGATGTGTCCGTCCTTTACCTGTCTTTCGCTGGTAGTAATTTCCACTATGGTATTGCTGTGAAATTGTATGTTCTTCTATAATAATAAAAAGTTGTTAGAAAAAATATAATCTTTTTTTAAATCTTAAAAATATTGGTTTGTCTTGTATAAAATAATTTCTCATCTTAGTTCCTGATAGATATGATATTGTATCTTCTGTTAATATTCTTCATTCAAGAAAAAGTTGTAAATGATTGTAAGTTCAAAATGTTATATCCAATGTAAAATCTCAAATTATTATTTACAAAGCAATTCATATTATGATTTAAAACTGGGTTTTTTTCTCGATCTGATTTCACATGGAACATTGGCATCCCTTTGCTCTTATTGAAGCTGACATGGTACATCTGTGTCGTACCTAGAGATGGGCCTGCGGGTTCGGACACACTGCCGGCCAACCCTCTGATGGGAATAAAGCAGAGCAAAAAAAAAAAACCCTATCTCTGGGAATATCATACTGACTTGCATCACGCTGCAATCTCCCTATCTTATCCATGCAATGGTTGCACTGCATGCTGCAGCATCAGTGCATGGGACTTGTTCTAATTCTAAGTGCTTTTGATGAAATTATTCCCCGGTCTGACTGCTGACGTCAATAGTGCTAGCTCCGTTGCTAAGGCGAGAGGCCATTAATAAATGCTGACATGTTTGCTGTGCTTGTTCGTAAATGAGAAAACAATGGTAAACTGCTGGTGTGGTTTGCTTCCATGATTTCTTGTTTCAAACAAAATGACCTATGTAACATATATGATCAACTGCGTCCTTGACACCACTGCACGGGTGATTTTATGAGTAACATACTATATTTTGACGACGTGATTACATTTATGTTTAGCGAAACAATGGGGTGTCGTACTCAAATAAGCTAAATATTACAGTCTCAACCTTAAAGCACTCTGGTTTGGTGATATTCATGTCATACAGGTGAAGGAAAATATGCACTGCTAAAATTAACTACGTAATTTGCACAGGTTGAAATAATTTTGATAAAAGTACATATTTAACGGAAGCAGCTTAAATAAATTTAATAAAACCTGCACTTGCCAATCAAATTTTGCTTTAATTCTTTCAAACTGAAGCAGTGTATAAGCAATGGTTCAGTCACTTATTATGATTGACTTAATAAGTTGCTTGTAGTGGTGATATATACATACCTAATTCATGAGGAGTAGGCTGACTAATAGCAAATGATGACGCAACATTATTCTAATGACACACAAAAATCACTTAACAAAAAATCTTGTCTATATGCCTTCCGTAATATTAATAAAATGTCTTCTACGAATAGAATAACCGAGAATATGTACATTTCATTCTGCAATGTAGTCTAATTTTACATAATATTATTATAGTGTTCAAGGATAATTACATGTGCAACATACAAACACCCCCCCCACACCAGCCAGAATGTTCTTTGCTGCTGTAGCTAATGCCATGACCTATACCAAACAATTTGATAGCATTTTGACTTAATATTGGGAAAACAATCTTCTTAATGACTTCAGATTTTTATAAATCCTATTGTATTTTTTTTTCAATTTCTATAAATTATACTCATCACATCTCAAGAACCACCTGCTGAACTGAGAGTACACTATAATCCAACCTCCTTTATGTACAGATCTCTCTGTTATATTCAGTTGTGTGTGCTTCATAAGATAAAAATGTATATCATGGTAGTAAGACACACTGAAATGTCATATTATTGCTATCTACAGTAGATAGCAAAACCATAGCATACATGTATATCATATACCAACCCGACAGACACTGAAGTATGGTATAAGATGGCATATTATTGCTATCTACAGTAGATAGCAATACCACTGCATACATTTATATCATTGTACTGACCCGACACACACTGAAGTCTGGTATAAGATAGCATATTATTGCTATCTACAGTAGATAGCAATACCATGTATATCATGGTACAAACTCAACACACACTGAAGTATGGTATAAGATAGCATATTATTGCTATCTACAGTAGATAGCAATACCATGTATCATGGTACTGACCCGACACACACTGAAGTATGGTATTAGATGTCATATCATTGCTATCTGCAGTAGATAGCAATACCATAGCATACATGTATATCATAGTACCGACCCGACAGACACTGAAGTATGGTATAAGATGGCATATTATTGCTATCTACAGTTGATAGCTATAAGATGGCATATTATTGCTATCTACAGTAGATAGCATTTGTGATGCGATCAAGCAAAATGAGTCTGATGTCGATCAAAATCAAAATTCAGTTTTCTTTAGCTCATTATATGAGCCATTCTCAGAGCTTTATTTTGCTAAAAACCCATCATAATTAGACTTATGGTTCCAGAGATATGGCCATTTTAGTGTTGCTCAGAACAATAAAATACAAAGGAAGTTGAAGACTTTTATTAATTATATCTGAAAATCAATATTCCCAACATCTGACTCATTGCATCACATTTATGTATATAGTACTGACACACACTCATTTTGTCTGTCATATTATTGCTATCTACAGTAGATAGCAACACTATTATATGCAAACATGTATGTCATTGTACTGACTTGCACTCAGGTGGTATAACATGTTGTCCATCCTATTATTGCTATCTACAGTAGATAGCAACACTATTATATGCAAACATGTATGTCATTGTACTGACTTGCACTCAGGTGGTATAACATGTTGTCCATCCTATTATTGCTATCTACTGTGGATAGCAATGACAATTTAGAATACATGTATAGTATTGTACTACTGACACACACTAGCTAGCTACAGTAGATAGCAATACCATAGTATACATATAGGCTATATCACTCAACGTGTTCCTGAATGCTACCTACTAAATACAGAAAACGACAAGCACAAAAGATGCTTGCAGAAATCTGATATATTTTATTGTGATAATCATTGGAGCCCATTTCTGGTGGACTGTCACATTTATGATACAAATAACTGTATTTTTGAATAACATGCTGTCATAATTTCTCATATGCAGCCAATCCAAAGAATATTATACCAGACTGAATTAACCAAGTAATAATTAATTGTATTGCATTTCTTGTGTAGCTGATGAAAAATGTACATATGTCACACAAAAGCAATGTTTGTGACCCACTTAAGTACAAATTGAGCCCACCATATTCTATCAATATAGATGATAATTACCACATATATAGTTAAAAATCCCATAATTGTCCTACTTTTGTTTCTTAATGACGTTACACAACAAGAATTAGGACAGTATTTCAAGAATATTGCGTTTAATTATATAATTTACTTCAATTTAGACACATTAGAGTGTATGTGGGTGTGTAGCAGTTACATGGGAATATATGTAATTTGAATGATATCTTTATAAAGACCTTATTTCTTACGCAAACTTATCAAATGTATCCTTACTTATGCTAATTTTTATGAGATATTCTGATGCTTCATTTTGTTAAAATTATAAAATTGAAAAACAAAAATCAGTTCTAATCCTGATGACTGTCTCCAGAGTGGACAAAATACCTTAAACACACTGATGGCTATGCTCCAAAAATGCCTAATTTCTATAGGGGTGGGGTGTGTTGGGGTGGGAGGGGGTGTGTAGGGGGTGTGTGCATGCATATGTCAGTTTATATGTATAGTTTGTGTGCTTTGGTAAGTTCACTTGTGCATACACATAGATATATGCAGATTTTTCTCACAATAATTTTAGACATATATATCTGCATACTGTAGTGTAGCAGCAAGCCAATTCTACATGTAGCAAAAATTTCCCAAAGTTAAACTGATTAAAAAAACCCACATCATTCATGAGCACATATTAAACAAAATATGCTTTTAAAAATAACAAATATTAACAAAAAGAAAACATAAATTAAAATCCATAAGTAGCGTCATCACATTTACAAGTGATGATTTGACTTTTTATGGCGGGCGATATCTTCTTCATGACGTTACCTGTGATGTCATTATCTTGTCAGGCTGTAAGCTTTCCAGGAAACGTGGTAGGCACACAAGCTGTTATTGAATTATATCACCATTACAGCCCCAAACCTGGATCAGCGTTTTTCATTATGGCAGCTAGGCTGTGCAACATTGATTGTTTTGGTGTTCGTTTACTACTTTTCAGTATCTGATGAGAAACTAGTATCTGTTGTCTTGTGTTGATTTAATTACTATATGGTTAATTATACTGTACCGCTAATACTCCTGACCTTCGCGGCTAAAATGTGTTTGTTGCCTATTTGACAACAATAAAAAACAGGTGTAAATATTGATTGGTAACATGGTTTGTAACACATTCATTCTGTCTTACTAGGCTATTCCAATTGAAATCCATACACCCCTTATGAAATACATGACCTTAATCTCCCACACAGGGGGTGAAGATTTCAAATGCAGTCTCCCATTCAGGTAACTCCGTTTTGAATTCACACTCCCTGTGTGAAAATTAAGGTTGTGTCTTCTACAGGGGGTATGGATTTCATCTGGAATAGCCCAATCTCATCTTGTTTGCTGTTTATCAAAGGTAGTAGCATGTCTCAATGTTTGTGTGATATTTGTCTGTGGAGTGTGCAAAATCTTATGTAATATAAAAAACTGTATATTTGGTATGTATTCCTAGATATCATTGGTGCCTTATGCAGTGGCGTGTCCAGGGGGGCTTTGGGTGCTGAAGCCCCACGCACTTTGTTAAAAACATGTAAAATCAGCCGTTTTTTTGGCGATTTTAGCCATTAAGCCCTCCGCATAAATCTGAAAACCCCTCTGAGCCCCCCGCAGGAAAAGATCCTGGACACGCCAGTGTTATGCCCCACAAAAAAATGAAAGAGAAAATGAGGAAGGCAAAGGAATAGAAATGGGGAAAAGAGCTTGTTTCCCACCAGAATTTAGCCTAATCATGTACCAAAATAGTGTAAAGTGCACCCATTGTCCCAATAAAGCCCTTTTTAGGATGCTCCAAAACATGTACAGTCTCTCTAAGAAAACCGGTATATGTACACATGTCCCACATTTTTATTCCCCCCCTCCTGACTGCAAGAAAGCTGGCTATACCCCTGTCCCAACATATTTATTGTAGATTTATAAAGACTTGATATCCTCTACAGATACATGACATCACTAATGCTAATTCTTGACAAAGGGTTTGTAGCTGAGTACTTTGTACTGCTTTTTTCTTAGTACTTTAAAGCCATATTATAACATTTGCGGAGGAAACACCCTCAAATTTTTTTTAATTCTGGTTTTTACACGATTGTAATGTACTTTAGTCAAGACAGATACTCTGCAAAAATCAAGACTTTAGGTGCTGTAGTTTTGTCAATATTCGAGATTTTGAATAAAACAATGGAACCGGCGTTTTATTATTACGATGGAAATATTAGTCGAACACGTATGCACAGTACGTACACGGCGTGCGGGACATACCCTACCATATTACAACCGCGGGAGTAACATACATGGGCGCTAGTAGTAAATCCAATTTTCTATGCTTTACCTCGCTTTGTTCGGCTCAAAATTAAAAGGGACATATCTGACAGTAAAAGCTAACATTTTATGGAAAATAAATAATAATCTACAGAAATGTTATAATAATGGCTTTAAAAGCAAGAATAGACAGATATTTCATCAATCCTGAAACCCAAGACCGAAATAAGTGAATTCAGCAGGTAGGCTAAATACGTTTATACGTAAATATGTTTACTTTATCAAAAATGAAATCAGCAGTAGATAATTACATCATCAATTATGATATAAGCAATAAAGATAATGCTGACCGCAATTAGTAGTAAACTATGTCATCAATACTAACCTCAGCAGTAGATGTTTATTTTTCTTCAGCAATAGATAGCTACTTTGGCAATACTGATATCGGCCGTATACAATTAATTTGTTAATCACAACTAACATTTAACAATAAGAGTTGTGTCATCAATACTGATACCAGCAGTATAGTAACTTCATCAATAGTGAAATCAGTGGTAGATAGCAATGGCATCATCAGTAGCTATACACTGACATTGCAGCAGTATAGTTACTTTATCAATATCAGCATTAAAATGCAGCCAATAGTAGCTGGTACTTCATAAGTACCAGTATCTGTATGCAGAAGATAGCTACTACATCAATGCTAATAAGCAGTAGTAGATAGTTACTTCATCAATACCAATATCAGCATTAGATAGCTTCTTAACACTGATATCAGCAGTATCACTCCATCAATACCAATATAAGCAGAAGGTATGGTCATAGAACTAAGAGTTTAAGAGCAGAAGATAGCTACTTCATCAATACTGCTAGCAGCAGTAGAGTTATTTCATCAATAGGCCTACCACTATCATTAGATGGCTACTTCATCAATACTGATATCATCAGCAGATAACTATATTATCAAATTTAGCTGCAGTAGATAGTTCATCATCAAAACTGATAACAGTAGATACTAATATCAGTACTAATATCAGTGGAAGATAGTTACTTCATCAAAACTGATATCAGCAGTAAATAGTTGGTTCATCAATACTGATAGCAGAAGAGAGCTACATCAATACAGGTATCAGCTAGGTAGATAGCTACTTCATCAATACTGACATCAGCAGTAGACAGCAACTTAATCAATACCACTAGCAGCAGTAGATAGCTACTTCCATATAAATACTGAAATCAGCAGTAGATAGCTAATTCATCAATACCAATATCAGCAGTAGACAGCAACTTAATCAATACCACTAGCAGCAGTAGATAGCTACTTCCATTAATAATGAAATCAGCAGTAGATAGCTACTTCATGAATACCAATATCAGCCGTAGACAGCTACTTCATCAATTACCACAAGCAGAAGTAAATAGCTTGTTCATTAATACTGAAATCAGCAGTAGATGGCTACTTCATCAATACCAACATCAGCAGTATATATAGTTCCTATTACTCCATTAATACTAACATCAGCTGTAGAAAACGACTTCATCTACACTGACATATTTATAAACAAATAGCCGCCAAGACTTCAATCATCAGTAGATAGTCTCACCATTTACAAACACAATTAAAGATGCCTGTCTATTTCCACTTAACATAACCATTAATCAAAACAAACAGTTGTGAGAAACTACACTAGTTTAGTTTAAACCCTTACACCCAAACAAGATTTTAATTTATGATGGCCATGGGAGCATGATACACACTCTTGCAGTAAGCCAACATATACTAATGGTGCAGATACCTGGCTATATAGTAAGTACACACAGATAGCAAGACATGTATGTATGCAGCTACCTACCTACCTAGCCATAGATAACTGTCTATACACATACTAACATGTCTTACATTTAGTTACCACTAGGTACCACTATACTAAATGCCTGTAATATTTCTACCTGTATGATTATGCACTGTTTTATTTTTGAAATAAATTCAAAATAGTATGACGCATAATGAATAAGTAGACAAATAAATTACACATAAGAATGGGAGAAAGTAAATACAAATATATAGTAAATACAAATATAAATGAAAATATTTTCCTATTATTAATCATAGGATATTTCGTCAATTTAATGGAATATCCGTAGTGAGTCTTTTGAATTGTTAAACAAAAGAATAAGCACTCTGAAAAATCACATGATTCATACAGAAAAACACTAAAAATGATATTATAATACTACATATTGTGGTATAATTCATTTACAATTGCATTTTGCACCGTTTCCCAGATGTTAGATTCATAAAACAAACTCCTTACAACAGGTTAGCAATTATATTATTAGCACACATACTTGTGACAATCACATGCCACTAAAATAAGCAGTTTCAAATTTGTGAAAAGAAATTATCATCAAAAATAAATTCTGTTGCAATATTTGAATATATTTTGTCACCTTCAATCCATTTCAAATTGCCAAATGTAGTTTACTAGTGCATCCTTCATATTGCAGATCTATATTGGGTTATTCCATTTAATATCCCCACTACCCCTGTGGATGATTTTGAAACTATCTTCCACAGGGGGAGCATGACTTTCAAGTGGAATAAACACATTAGACAGCTCCCTGAATTTCATACACCCTCTGCAAAAGATTCAAACTGAATCTTTTACAGAGGGAGGTTGAGTTTCAAATGGTGCTGCTTAATGTGTTCATTCCATTTGAAATGCATGCTCCCCCTGTGGAAGATATTTTCAAAATCTTCCACGGGGGTAGTGGGGATTTTAAATGGAATAGCCCATTTGCATTAACATCAGGAGTCTATAAACATTTTAAGACCAAATTGATTTTTGACAAATTAATCAATCACATTTATTATGCAAGCAAAGTATACATTAAATTTGACTGTAATGAATTTTATACTGTTCTTCATGTGCTTATTCCATTTCAATGTAATTGCAATAATTTAAAAGAGATATATGAAAAACGAAATACTAATATTTAGAAAAAGAAAACAAAATTTTGGCAAACAGCCTAATATGTGATGCACAATGACCTTCAAGCTCGGAAGAGAAACATTGCATTTAATATGGAAAACATTGCAATAATGTGCATACATAGAAATAGAGTGGAAACTAAATTAAGAATAAGTGTCATTTTGACAAGATCAGTGGCGGCGCTATGGGGAGGGGGCAGGGCATTTGCCCCCCCCAAATATTTTTCTTTCCCCCCAGTTTGCCCCCCCCACTTTTGAGGCAAAACCCCCAAAATCACGTAAATTTCCACTTTTTGAGACAATTTTGCACAACATTTACCAATTTTGGCCCCCTGAAATTCACTTTGCCTCCCCCATTCCCCCCAAAAAAAAAAATTCCTGGCACCGCCACTGGACAAGATGCTGACTGGTTAGTCATTGCTTAGTTTAAAAAGATTTAAAAAATCAAAAATTCACATTATTTTGTTGACCAATTTTGAGAGAAAAAAATTATTTACACACAACCAAGATGTAAGTGGTAATAAACAATTGGACAGTTGGTGTGATTAAAAATTACTACTAAGCAGTGTTCCTCTTGTTTAGTATCAATTTTTGGGAGGTTGTTCTTTTTGTGCTCTTTGTATTTGATTTCAGAAAATGATGTGAAATATTTGACCCATATAATTTACTCTGCAAGTAAAACCAGCCTCAAAATATTTTTGCAGCACAAATTTTTGCCATCACAAAAAAACAATTTTGTGACATGTATTATTTGATACATTTTCTTAAAAGCTTGTCGCAAACAGGTATATTTTAGAGCATGAAAATTTTATGAATCCATGTCACTTGGAAATTTGTATAATTTTTATGTGCACAAAACATTTTACACTTAACAGTATGCAGACCTGTAACAATTATGCACTCAAAAATTGGTAGCACTACAATACATCCTCTAATATTAAACAATGCATTTATGTTGTTGTTTTGATGTTTTTCAAAGATGCACTTTGACTAAAAAAAAACAAAAACAAAAATTCTAAATCATAAATAATCCCAGTGAGCAACAAAATGTGACAAAATGTCCAATCTGTATTTGGTTGTCTCAGCACAGAGGCCACAGACCAGTTATTGACTTTATTGACTGACCATTATGCAATGTGAAATCCAATCTTTTTACCCTTTTTTTCTTCATCATGCCAAAGCGATTTACATTTGACAATATCTGTGATGCCGTTTTAACCCTTTGCAAAACACGCTGGATCATATTTCTTGCAGTCTACTTTCAGTTTTATTGGTTAAATACTTATAAATAGATTTTATACAGGTCAGTACAATGGGAAATTGTTAGTACAAAGAAGAAAGAATAGTACAGTTTGACATAACATAAATCGAACAATAATAAAATGCTGAAGTTCAAATCATATAAAAAGTAATTAGCAAGTGAAGTGTTAAATCAAGGTTTAGTGGCTTTTAAAGACAGCCCTTTAATTCAGCTAACCACTTTGAATGTGAGGATGGGAAACTGAACCTGGTAGAAGAATTGGAGTCACACAGGTCCTGTGGTTTCACTGATGTGGGGGTACTCGCGGTGCAAATGACCACATGGGGGTGTGCCATAAGCATGGGTCGCATGCATATCAAGGCCTCCTATTTCAAGATCTATTTAGTATAGGCCTAATTGTTCTAAATCTTTAATTTTCTGATAAAACAGTTCAAATTCATTTTGCTAAATTTGACAGAAATTTGTGCGTATGTATACTGATGGGTGCAATTTTTCTTGGAAATTGCTATAGTAATGGATCCACTTATTTGATTCTCAGAGACATCGATCATCATACCAAAACAGTCTCATTTCCAGGAACACAGTTCATGTATCCTCCATTCAAAAAGCATAGTTCAATTGGTGACCCAAGTTGTGACAGAGAGCATGCTTGAGGTCATAGTGTTTGATATCACGAGTGCATTATGGAATGACTATTAAAATCTTAGATACCAAGATATACAAAAAGAGAGATATTTTCAAGTGGGACTTGATTAAGGAAATACACAACTAAATGCTTAATTTCAGGAATAATGCTTTTAGATCGATTACGGTCTTGCAAAAGTAGAGCAAATGATTTTCCCTTTTTACTAATATACTGGTATTAATGTTGTGGATATGGCTAGCAAATTATATTCTGAATCATTATGACCAGAGTAATCTTTTAGAATTGGTATTTAACAGAATTTGAGCAATTTTGAATTTTAACCCCTGTATAAACTTTGACCTTGGAATTCTGGAATTCCACAAAGTGTTCCCAATTAGCTAACATTTGAATAGGAATGAATACACTAATTCTGTTGTTTGTATCACCTTGGGGCCAATTGTGACCAAAAATTGATTAATCTGCCCAACTAGCAACTATATTGAACTGTATTGAACTTGTATGGCATTAGACATGAGACTATTGTAATGCATTGCGATATTACAGTCTGCCAAAATAATTGGGCTAAAGACCTGATGAAATTATATCAGGCAATCAAACCTGGTGTTTGATGGTTATCAGAATGTGATACACTACATATGATATATGAAAGATGGTATTAATAGCCCTGTTTATTACCTAATAGCTTGACAGATAGCAACATGGCAAATCGGACATAGAAATTTGAAACGGACTGTTTTTATCATTGTTTTTAAAGGTGTGATGGTTATAGGCACTGGTGGTTACTTAAAGCCATATTGTAACATTTCCATTAGAATTGTATTTTTTGTTCATAAAATGTTAGTTTTCACTATCAGATATGTTCTCTTTTAATTGTGGCCCAAACAGATGAGGCAATACAAAGAAAATTGCGGTTTGCAGCCTATGCAAGACACTCCTTCGAACATGACTGTCGGTTCTTTTGATATGTTATGACTGTCCTGCACACCATGTACGTACTGCGTTATGTACATCTTTTTTTGCGTTGGACTAATATTTCAATTGTTATAATTAACTGTCTTGTTTGGATGATTTATTCAAAAACTCAGATTTTTATCAAAACTGCAGCACCTTTTTTCTTGATCTTTGCAGGGTATGTTAGTTTACTAAAGTAGGCCTACATTACAATCATATAAGAAACAGAATTTTGAAAAATATCGAGGGCGTCCTCAGCAAATGTTACAATATGGCTTTAAGGGGCCACTCCTGTAACCTATTTGTTCACTAAATGTTTCCCACTTTCCTTTCTTTTCCAGTTTCATCCTCCCAAATTTGGGCCCCTTGATATTGGGCCCTGAGCTGGGGCCTCTCTGGCCCCATGGTAAATCTGGTCCTGCATCATTATGTATAATAGGTAGTTCCTAGGAAGCAACCCATGTCCCATTACATGGGATATGAACAGCACACTGTTGAACTAAGTGAGTTATTGCCATCAAATTGGCTGAAAGGGCAGTGAAATAGTACATTTTTAAGGCACTTGTAATCTATCTAATGAAGAACCACTATGTGAAACAAAATAAACCTAATTTCCTTCCCTTAATATTTTCCAGACCTTCTCAAAAAGAAATTTCCCTCAAGTCACTTTGAACTTACTATTTGATAAAATCATTTCTGCAATTTGGGAATCAGTGAGTTGCGCAGAGAATTTTTCATCCAGATATGAAGCCTTGTCTGCTTTGCACACTAAGGGCTTTTTGTCCTTTTGAAATTTCTTCCAAGTCATTTTGAACTTACTATTTCATACAATCATTTCTGCAATTTGGGAATCTGTGAGTTGCGCAGAGAATTCCACCCAAAGGTGAAGGCTTGTCTCCTTGTAATACACCCAAGGTTTTTCTTCCTCCTTTTAACCATTTAGTCAGTTTCCTGTACATGTATATTTTATTAGCATTACATATTATGCAACTTCAAAGTGCCTAGAACTGTCTAAATCATCATACCTCAAATTTTTTTCTCCGAATGACACTGCTTATATATTATATATATTATGACGAAAGGCAGCTTTTTGGTCAAACCTTTTTTTAACAATTTCTCAATTCATAGCTGCCGTGTGCTATCCACCATTTGTTGCATATTGCTAGGTTTCAAAGCCTTAAATTGTTTTTGATTTTGTATAATGTAGAATTTGTAAAAAGGGATTTTCCCTAACCATGGAAAGTGTCGTGCGTAAGATCTACTCTCCATCATTAATGAACAAATATATTGAAAATGTGCGACATACCTCAGAGTTTCAAATCTTCTCTCATTATTATTTTTCATCCAGGGGCTTTAGATTGGATCTAAATTCTTAAGGATGGGTGTGTGTATAAATACACAAATATATACAAATTTCTCACTTCAGAATATAATTTGATATTCATAATTGATGATAAAGAACAAGGAATTTGACTTGTAATTGATGAACATTTTACATGAAATAAAATTCAAAGCTTACAGATATATTGAATTAAAACTTGCAAAAATGTGTCTCTTGTGCATTTAATGTATGTGATCTATCTTTTAAAATATCTTTAAAATTACAAATCATATGAAATTCAAATTTCTCACTTTATGAACTTGTTGTGAAGGTAAAATGATCCTTTCCTGGTCTGTCAATTACGTAAAACTTTTAAAAATAGCATTTTTTCTTGATTAAATTGGAAATATAATATAAAAGTACAAACATGCTTTAGTGTATTTCAGTTCTGTGGTTCTTCACCTTGCCTAAACACTTAAACACACTTAAATAAGAAAATTATAGAAAATCATTGAAAATCAAATTTTTGTATTTTTGTAAATACTACAGGTCACATTTTACGCAATGTTGGAGGAATGTGTCTATGCTGACACTTGCAGCTATAAGCAACTGATTGGAGCTTTGTATTTATCAACACGGCCATTTTCTTCCTTTTTTCCCAATACTTTCCATATGAAAGATAAAAAACCTAAATCATAAGTTCAGTGAAATATTCTCACTTTTTAGTCACTCCTAGAAATATTAAATACTTTTACTCTTTTACAGGAATCACTTCTATAGGCCTATAGTGCCTTGAAATAAGGTCGGTAAGTGTAATAGCTGCCATGTGTAGCTGCCATGTGTAGATGAGTACAATATACTGTGTGTAAATTGCCTAATGGTTACAGGGCAGCTATTGCACTTACCCACTTCTGGCACTGAGCAGTCAATATCTTTAGGGTAAAATTTGAAGAAAAAAAAAACCCTTGAATAAAAGGAAGATTGATCACCACTATAGACAAATCTAATTTCACGCATTCCTACACCTCAATGGCAGTCATAGCTGGGTCCCCGTCAGATATATTCCACCTAAAATATGAAATGATGCGTCCTTGGCGGGGATTTTAAACTGCATTTCATCACCCGTGTTACACATAGACAATGAAAGTTTACAACACAATACAACATATCATCGATTTTTTAAGCGGCTTTAATCCACCCAATTGGGCAGTCACAACACCAGTTTGGTGCGCTGGGGACCCAGTCATGGCCGACTAAATTCTGACCATCACTCGGCTTGTGAGATTCGTCTATAAGAGCACTTACTACTAAAATAAAATACACTGAATAATATCATAGCATCAGCGTCTCCATTTTATTCCCAAATTCAAAATCAATCGTGTAATTGGACCATGTTTTTCATGTTATATACCTACATAAATAATAACATTGCGATCAGATGCCAGCTCAATCTAAGCTGTCCCCTTAAACTGAGACCATTTAGGTGCAATGTTACCGTATATATCTATGGTCGTATTATGGTGTATTGTGATATACATAGCACTAATGAAATTATGTTATTAGAAGCTTATCTATAGTGTATTATCGGTGTCTGACACAATGCCAGTATAATACGGATCCTCTAACCCATACACAAAGCCGTGTTTGAGCTTTTTTGTAATTCAAAAGAAACATTCCAAGTGACTCAGGTAAAATGGTCCTATCCTGTTGCTCCCTACCGGCAAAATGGATCACGATTTGGCTTCCGGCTATGTCAAGGGAAAACACCTTTTTCTTTTTTTGTAGTTTAGAGTCAAATGCGATCATATAAATTTGTAATGTTATTCTGGAGAACTCAACTATAATAGTGTTCTTTGGCACGGAGCATTTTTTCAATGTTGATATTTTTATGATTGAGTCCAGACTACAAGTTTGCAGGGGCAAGAATAACGTTTGTTAAGTTAAAGTCAGTGAGAAAGCTGTTGTTTTTTTCCCTTCTACCACCCTTATGAGTTATAAATTATGTTCATATCAGGGTGGCAACTAGAGGGTGGCAATATGGTATTTGGTAATTAAAATAAAACAATTTATCAGAGTCATATGGATCATTAAGGTATAAAATCGTATTATGGTGTATTGTGATATACATAGTACAAATGAAATTATGATATTAGAAATATCATAATTTGTAACTATAAAATTAGTTAAAGTGCCAATAAATTGCAAATTATTTCTTATGTGTCCACTAATCTTGGCATTTTTATACTACAAACACGCATGTGAGGTTAAAGTCCCTTTAAATTAAATTAACAGGATCCCACATAATTAATCAACATGAAAAAATTCAATCAATTAGCAAGCCTTATTTGTCTTGTGTAACATGCAAGCTGTCCACTCTCCTCAGATTTGTAGGGTTTTCAAATTGTACAACCCATGTTTTAAATGCCAAGGACAATTATTGTACCCTAACTATAGCAACAAAAAATTAAGTCAAAAATAGATTCATCATCAAGAGCAATGTGTCATAGCAGAGTGGAAGGTTGGTGGTAGGGCCACAGTAATAGGTAATAACATTTGTTCCCAATTTGATTTTTACATGCATTAATTCTATCAAGGTATCAATCTGATCGAGCATTTTTTGAGTTACTTGTTTGACCCCTCACCAAATCTACATAGCTAAAAAGTCAGATGGCAGGGTTTCTCATAAAAAGACACAATAGATTTTCCAAATGATGAATAAACTCAGAAATTACCCATTTGATCACAATAATATCTCATGCTTATTTAATACATCACTGTAAATAACTTCCTCTGTGCAGTGTTAAGACTATCCCCAATATTGACTGCTTGATGCGCTCATATGTTAATTAAGCATGACTTCCGAATTTGACAGTCTCATTTGCTGAGAGAATAAAAGTATGTTGTAAATATCAGATTTTGTCTCTCTTGCTGCTTTATGAAATTTAGGATGTTCTATTTTGGCAAATCACTGATTGGTCCTAAATACTATGTTTAGTCCGAATACCTTCCTCGAGTCAGTAAATTAATATCAAATTTTGACATTTTCTTAAAAACTGTTAATTTCTTTCTGAAAATGTATACTTTTATATACTTTTCATCATTACATTTAGAGATATAATAAAAACAATATCTTAATTATATACTGACTCGAGAAATGTATAGACTATAGGAGTTAGTGATAGAAGGCCATATCTGCAATAGCTGCCAAGTGGCATATCTAGATGCATAGTACAATATAGAATGCAGAAATTGTCAAAAGTCTATAGGGCAGCTATTGGATACAGAACCCCTCAATATGTTGGTCAATCCTGCAAAGGTTTGGTGGGTTGTATGGGTAGCTGGTGCTTTGACTATTTCTTATAAATTTAAAGGCCACCTGCTACAGGTAACTAATTAAGGGTATATGATGTATTGTTGGTTGAAGCAGCAACAAAAAAATGTAGTTCACAGCATCTTGCGAATGGTAGTGAGCTTTAGCAAAAATTGCATTGCTCAATTCATAGCGAGCGTGTAGAAGAATGCAAATATCACAGATATTCTTTTGTAGGTCCTGTGGTTCTTGAGTTATGTTGTAAAGAGGGCTGAAACAACGTACAACACTTTCGTAAAATGTACATAACTCATTAACAACAACAAATTAAGCAAGTTTTCAAAGTAGATGATGATTTGTAGAATGAACCAAAGTGTTATTTTTCAATAATATATTGGTTCAGATAATGAAAATCGATTTTTCCGCTGCTTCGACCAACAATACCTCGTATACTCTTAATATGAAACAAGGCATGCCAATTAACGGAGGTGGGATCTTCCTAATATTTACCCAGACTTAATGCCAGATTTCTAGGATAAGACCCTAGCCATTAATTATATCCCAAGATTTACATTCATGTGTATGGCCTGGCTTCATACACTGATACTTCCATGGTTAGATATGGAGCTACACTGCAAAAGATGTTGGTCAAAATTATCAAATGTTAGGTCAAAATATCAAATTTTAACCATGGCTGGTCAAATTTTGCCAACAGAAAATTACACTGTTGATATGTGACTGTATTTGGGCAATTTTACTCTGTAAAAATCACTTGGTTCATTAGATACAGACTGCATGTGGATCAAAATGTGTAATTCACAATGAAATAAATGAGCTATTCCATTTGAAATCCACTCTACCCCTGTGGAAGATTTAGCTAAAGTCTTCCACAGAGGGAATATGAGTTTTGAATAAAATAGACAATTGGGTAACTTCAATTTGAAAGATATAGGTAAAGCCATAATACAGGGGGAGATTGAGTTTTAAAATGATAGACCCTGACCAATTACATTTGAAAAACATACTCCCCCTGTGGAAGATATTTCCAAAATCACAGGGGGAGTGTGACTGTTAAATGGAATAGCCAAATGCATCATTATTTCCATATCAAGTCCCTTGTCAAATGTACTATTCCAGCTGAAATTCATACACCCCTTATGTAATACATGTCTTTAATCTCCTACACAGGGGGGGGGGGGTAGATTTCAAAAGGAGTCACCCATTAAGGTAACTCCATTTGAAATTCACACTCCCTGTGGGAGATACTTGGGGAAATTTATGTCATGTCTTCCATTGGATGGTGTATGGATATCAACAGGAATACCCCAATGACACTGGACCACAGAATACTAATATCTACTGCATCCATTGTGCAATTACATTTTGGATTTAAAGGCCCATTCAGTGATTTGCTCATCCGGACGATCGTAAAAATCATCAAAATTCAGATTTTGGTACCTTTGTCATTGTCATACATAAATGTAAACATAGCCTGCTAGTGGTTCAGCAGAAGCAGAAAGATGGGTATTTCAGACAAAAATAAGGAATTTACATGAATCTGTAATTTAGATACTGACAGTATCTAAATTAGTTACATGTATTCGAATGGGGCTTCCACTTCGTTAAAACTGCTGTTTTCTTTGTTTTTTGCCAAATTTTTCATTTAAAAAATACCAGATGATGACAGTTTGAATGACTTATCCTTCACTTCTAAACAATGATTTATAAACAATTTTATTTTTTTTACACTTTCGCTGGGATCACTGAATGGGTCTTTAAGTGAGAAAATGTACCTATAAAAATGTATGTCAAGCATTTCATGCTGTCCTAGATAAATAATACACCATTGCGCTTTGCCTCATATAAATATTCACAGCAAAAAAACTTGCTTTGCCCAACATTGGGTTATTAAATAATTAATCTGAATTAGTGAATTTTGTTTAAATGTTAGCAGAATCATTTCAATTTTGGGACTTGCAAGTTTGCAAAAATATGCTCCAAACGTTGTCTGTGGAATGCTGGAGAGAGAGAGAACCATATCCAATTCCATGAAGCAGCTGAAACTGAAAGCAATACTTCATCAAATCTACAAGCATGCATAATTCTCTTCAGCCCAAAACATAAATTGTAAAAAGAACTGAAATATATTGAGCAAATTATAAAAACAAATGATTATATAAAACCCTTC
Source organism: Amphiura filiformis (assembly GCF_039555335.1). Taxonomy (NCBI): domain Eukaryota; kingdom Metazoa; phylum Echinodermata; class Ophiuroidea; order Amphilepidida; family Amphiuridae; genus Amphiura; species Amphiura filiformis. The sequence goes on along the minus strand of NC_092631.1, from coordinate 49,638,575 downwards.
CAATTACCAGTAAATCAATCAAATCAGAAAATTCACATTCTATGCCCATTATTTAAAGACACCACTACAGTAGAATACCAGATAGTAGTACTAATACTTTACATAACCCAAGTAAAATGAGAATTAAATTAGAACAAAACCCATGGTAGAATTTAGGGGGAGCACCCATTAGTCCAAAGGGCCATTAGTCCAAAAAAGTTAAAGTTAGGGCATTGATATGGTTCAGATTAGAGTTAGGCTTAAGGTTAGGATTAGGTTTAGGATTAAGTTAAGGTTAGGGTAAGGATTAGGATTCATAACAAGCATTATTGTTTTTTTCGGACTAATGACCTTTCGGACTAACAGGTTGTTAACAGAATGTAGAAGTCCAATAATGAGCATAAAAGTACACTGCTAAAGTATGATTTGCAAACTCTAGTGTAAAGACCAATAACATGCATAGCTATAAACCATAAAACCCAAATCAAAATTGTGTCAAATTATAATGATGTCATACATACATTATGTAAATTATCTCCATTTCTATTAGTATCTCCATTAGAATTGGGAAAGTCCTGTTAAATAAGAGGGTGTTTAAAGTGTTAGATAAGGTAGTAGGGGGTAGGGAGGGGTAGGGAGGGGGAAGGCAACTTTCAAGGGGGCATCATTTGATAAAAATGGGCTAAAAAGCATTTTTTTAAAGCATTACAATCTTAGATGTCAAAGCACCCAGCATTTCACAGAGGGCACAGAGGGGGAAGGGGGGGGGAGAAGGGGCAAGACTACTCCCTTTGTCATCCCCCTTGGCCATAATAGGCCTACCATTGAAGCTTTCATAATGTGCTAAAGGTTGAATAATATAAATGTCAACAACAAAAAATCTTATTGTTGAAGGACAGTAGATAATGAGTAAATGACATATTTGGTAAATTTGAAAGACGAAAACAATCTAAAATTCATTGAAATACAAATTACGGCATTTTGGAACAAGTATGCTGGCATGCTATATACAAATTGATAATAGCATGATGAACTTGAATATGCGAAATATAAATTGTAGAAAGCTAAACATACATCTTGTCATCTTATACATATTATGGTGATTTTAATACAAAAGCTCCTTTATAACAAATGACTTTCAATATTAAGATTTCAAGAATTACCTAATTAGTTGTGCACAAAATTTCACGTAGGTTTGCACTAAATTCCAAAGGAAATTTGAACTCTCTCCACACGGGGTGTCGACTGCAGACGTCAAGTTTCAAATTATTTTTAAAATTTCAAAAATTGCAAAATTGTAAATTGTCATGACCATACTTGGAATTAGCATGAAAAATGTATAAAAATTAGTATAAACAAGCCTAGTATTGGTTCAGTGGTTCTAAAGACAGTTCTTGAAATTTTGAGAAAATATCTCAAAACTTGCACTTTTTATGTTGAAGCCTATGACTAGCATGCAGAGCATTAAAGTCTCCTCTACAAGTGTTGCTACTAATTCCACAGGTTCGTTGGAATAACATGGAAGTTAAATTCACACACACATAATAGTATTTTAAAATTGCCCAAAATATTAAGTTACAAGCCCAGACATGCATATTGAAGAAGATAGTAGGGAGGGGGACAACATAGTGAAGGGGCTTCATATGGTGAAGGTGAAGGTTTGCTATGACGAAAATAAGGTTTGATATGTCGAATATGAAATAATGTTCACTATGTCTAATATGCAATAAGGTTAGTTAGGGTTAGGATTAGGGCTAGGTTTAGGTTTAGGGTTAGGATTAGGGCTAGGTTTAGGGTTAGGGTTAGGATAGGGCTAGGTTTAGGGTTAGGATTAGAGCTAGGTTTAGGTTTAGGGTTAGGATTAGGGCTAGGTTTGGGGTTGGGGTTGGGATAAGGGCCAGGTTTGGGGTTGGGATTAGAGCTAGGTTTGGGTTTGGGGTTGGGATTAGAGCTAGGTTTGGGTTTGGGGTTGGGATTAGGGCTGGGTTTGGGTTTGGGGGGGTTTGGGTTTGGGGTTGGGGTTGGGATAAGGGCTGGGTTTGGGGTTGGGATTAGAGCTGGGTTTGGGTTTGGGGTTGGGATTAGAGCTAGGTTTGGGTTTGGGGTTGGGATAAGGGCTGGGTTTGGGGTTGGGATTGGGGCTGGGTTTGGGGTTGGGGTTGGGGTTGGGGTTGGGGGGGTTGGGTTTGGGGTTGGGGTTGGGATAAGGGCTGGGTTTGGGGTTGGGATTAGAGCTAGGTTTGGGTTTGGGGTTGGGATTAGGGCTGGGTTTGGGGTTGGGGTTGGGTTTGGGTTTAGGTTTGGGGTTGGGTTTAGGGTTAGGTTTAGGGTTGGGGTTGGGATAAGGGCTGGGTTTAGGGTTGGGATTAGAGCTAGGTTTGGGTTTGGGGTTGGGATAAGGGCTGGGTTTGGGGTTGGGATTAGGGCTGGGTTTGGGGTTGGGGTTGGGTTTGGGGTTGGGGTTTGGGGTTGGGTTTGGGGTTGGGGTTGGGATAAGGGCTGGGTTTGGGGTTGGGATTAGAGCTAGGTTTGGGGTTGGGGTTGGGATAAGGGCTGGGTTTGGGGTTGGGATTAGAGCTGGGTTTGGGGTTGGGGTTGGGTTTCGGGTTAGGGTGGGGTTGGGGTTGGGGTTGGGGTTGGGTTTGGGGTTGGGGTTGGGTTAGGGTTAGGGTTAGGGTTAGGGTTAGAGCTAGGTTTAGGGTTAGGGTTAGGATTAGAGCTAGGTTTAGGTTTAGGGTTAGATTCAACATAGCAAACCTTATTTCACATATGACATAATAAACCTTATTTTTGACATTGCAAGCCTTTGAAATACCGGTAGCAAACCTTCGAAATAGTGTGCCTTTGACCAGAGAAGATGATAAAAGAGGAGGTCGCTCGCTGCCCACATCAAATAAATAATGTGTGCATCCGCCTATTGATGGAAACAATGATCTAATCCGATTGATCAACTAATACGATAAGTGGCTGCGAGTCACGACTGTCTAGCTCTAAGCGGCGCATGCCCGGATATCAATTTGTTACGTCAGTTGACCACGAAATATAATTTCTGTTTTGTTTGGCATGACTGGCTGCTAAGTTTGACCCGAGATCCCTGTGAAAAAGACCCTCATTTTGGATCTAAATAACATTTTTGGACACGCGTTTGGACACAAAGCGGGAGTATATGGAGAAACTGACACGAGTTTGAATTACTGATTACACTGGTTTTATGTTTCCGTAAACTGCATAAATATTCAAATAGTTATCATTTAAATTTGTTTTCCTTTGACCTTATATTAATTTGACTGGAAAATTAATTATGCTTGACTTTCCATAACTTAACAATTTTTTTGATTTTTTTAATGGGAGGTGCGATATATATAATGCTTTTTCACTCGTTTAAAAATCATGGTCACCCTGGTTAGTATTATTTTTTGTTAACAAAAAAAGCATGATTTGACTGCAAAATTGGGACTTCAACGATGTACTTCCGTGTGTGGAATATTTTCTCCACTAGAGAGAACTACCAAATCAGGCGAGCGTGTGGCGGATGAACAGATTACCACAAAGGAAGTTTCAAGTGGTGTTTTAAGTACCCCAAACAAAGAAAAGTGAATAGAGGTTAACTGTGGGTAATCGGATTATATGTTCGAGCGATCTCCTCTTTTCTCATCTTCTCTGCTTTGACATAGCGGGTTGTACACATAGGGAAAGGGCTTGATATGGACATGGTGAAGTCCTAAGAGATGGAATTCTAAAGTGACAATATATTAGTCTACATCCACTAGCAGTTAGGTGTACTAGACCAAAAACTTTGCTAGTACCCTAATCCTAAACCTTACCATAACCCTAACCAGACCCTAACCCTGGTGCCTACCAGGGGTGGCGGAACGATTTTGAAAGTGGGGGGGCCAGTCAGAGTGATGTAAAAAATCAAAATAATGGCCATGAAGCGTCGCATCGCGTCAGGCTTAGCATAGCATAGGGGGTGTCTGAGGGGGATGTGCCCCCCTCCAAGTGAGAAACTTTTGCAAAATGAAGGCCCAATTTAAGCCATTTGGTGGACCATTCTGGCACTATTATTGTGTACAATTTTAGTTTGAAAAATCCAAAAATGGGTTAAATGAAGGCCCAAATTGAAGCCATTCGTGGATAAGTTTTCACTATAATTGTATAAATTATTGCTTTTAGTGTTGGGTGTCCTAATACAGGGGAGTTGGAAAATTTTGCAAAATGAAGGTCCAATTGAAGCCATTTTGTGCATAATAAGCATGTTAAGGTCTAGAATAGAGATTTGATTATTTATGTTCACCCAGACATGTTACACACAGCACATTATGGGTTAAAAGTGGGGGGCCAGGTCCCCCAGTCAAAAAAGTGGAGGGCCACTGGCCCCCTAGCCCCAGTTCCGCCGCCCTTGGTGCCTACTGTAACTTTTGGACTTCCCAGCGATATTGCTTGACACATGAATGCATCAACCAATCATATACAACCAACTGGATCTATTATTTTGCTAATTAACTCTTTCTATGATGTTTTGGACTGACAAACCCTTTTTTCAGACTAACAAACTTTAATTTTGGATTAGTGAACACTTAGGGACTAGCACCTACACACCAATGATACCAAAGAATGAATTCATTATTTTTATAATCAATTATTTGTAGCACAGCTAGGGACACAAAGGTTTTACAGGTATTTGTAAATATCCCTTTTAAAGGTGGGTGGCCCATTCAACAATCTCATCCCCCCAAACCGAGATTTGAATAGAAGAAAGTTCAGTTTTCTCATTACCCCAATCAAATTTAAGGTTTATTATGCTAGGGACACAAAGGTTTTACAGGCATTTGTAAATATCCCTTTTAAAGGTGTGTGGCCCATTCAACAATCTCAGCCCCCCCCCCCAAAAAAAACTGAGATTTTAACAGAAGAAAGTTCAGTTTTCTCATTACCCCAATTAAATTTAAGGTTCATTATGCTTAATTCAGATGATGTGAACAAAATAGTGGTCTATACTAAATACTATAGGCCATTGTTATACACATTTTTGCTTCTAAAATATAAACTACTGCAGCAAAAGATTTAAGTCTTGATTTTGAAACAGACAGTCCTAATTGCAGGCCTCAAAAGTAAGATTGAAAACTCAATACGAAAGAATCTGACCATTTGAGAGAATCCGGGTTGTTGTGATATACTCATCAGAATTATATAATTTTTATCACCATGGCAATATTAGGGACCGTTCACAAACACTTGTAAGGGGGGGGCCTGATGCAAAAAAATTTTATCGCGAAAATTTTTCGGGGCCCCCCTTAACAGACCTCGCAAAATTTCAGGACCCCCCATTTTTGACATGAAAATTATCGGTCAACCCCATAGAAAAGCATATAAACTCAATTTTCCCAGAAAAATTTGTGGTCATTTTTTTCAGGGCCCCCCTTTAGGAGGGTCAAAATTTTCAGGGCCCCCCCTTTTTGCATCAGGCCCCCCCTTACAAGTGTTTGTGAGCGGTCCCTTACAATATCATCTGGGCTGTTGTAATCAATCTATACTCTTTGGGCCTTATAAATTCAGCATTTCTCAGAATTTTTCCAGATTGGTTTCAACCTATTATGTAATATACAGTAAGATGAGTCCTATCTGTAGGACAAGGACAAACTAATGGCCAAATTGATGTAATAGCAACCACCTGCTTTTAGCCCCGATCAACTTGGATTTGCATTTATGGGATCTTTTTTAATATATATTTATTTTTTTTAAGTTTTCCAGATTGGTTTCAACTTATTATACACTGTACAGTAAGATCAGTCATATCCAGGCAGCGAGTGGCATGATGGTCGGAGAGAGCCGGCAAAACCGCTCAGCCGTATGGCATTTTCCATACACTCGGTTAGTTTTGTGGGGTTCATTATCGAATCTCAACGGTTTTTAACTTGTATTAATATTATTTATTAACATAGGCCTACTTGTTTGTGATATTTTAAGCATTTGCAAACATAATAGCTTTCAGTCAAAATCCCAGAACAAAGTATTCACCTGGTGTCTGCAGTTGATATGTTCACTTCAGTTCAGTTATGTCTGCATAAATATGAAGTTCTGTCTTGATTACAATCATCCTTGCCCTTTATATTACCTCGTGTGCCTCTAGGGGTATTACTATAAGGTGAACATTACTTATCAGGTAAATGGGTTGGGAAATTCATGAATATGATGATTTACATTGTCGATAAATCTCTTTCAGATCAAGTGGGGTAAAAAGCAATCAAATGAAATTTTTTCAAATCCGCAATACAGTTATGAAAAAAATGGAAAATATTGAGGGTTCAGAACCAGAAAGACGTAACTCACTATGACCAGCTCTCACAAAATGAGCATATAAGTTGGCTCAAAAAACACCTGCATTTAGCACCGACCAACTTGGATTTTGCTTTGTTGGGATATTTTTTTTATATGTTGACTAAATTATGTAAAATCAGTCATTTTTTGGCGAAAGTTTGTTGATTTTGGTTGAATTTGTTGCAACACCTGATAATTTCATACCTTAACACCATATCTGAAATCAGCCAAAACAGTTAAAAAAATACCTAGAGATTTGATCCAGTCTGTTGCCACGATCTGGTCCACTCAGACCAAATTTGACAATTTGAATAATGAGTTATCACTATTACTAGCTTGCACAGTGCCTAAGCTTACTGAAATTGAAAGCCTGAGGTCCCTGGCATCTCTGGTTGCAAAGTTACGAACTTTTTTTGCCCACTTTTTTATGTTTTCTATTTCTTTTCGCTCCTTATTTTTGCCTAAACTTTGGCGATGGCTTTAAGACATGATTTTGGGAAAAGACTAGTTAAACACACTGTGTTCCTTTGTTTTCGCATATTATGCAAAATGCAGTTCTTTATATAGCAGCTGTTAAGGTAACAAAAAAACACCCTGTTTTATGGGCAGACAGACTTTTCAAATTTGGTCGGTCAGTCAGGCATTTTGTTCTTTTCTGGAGGCTAAAACTAAAATGACCCAAAAATATCATCAAACACTTGAAAAATCTAGCAAAAATTTGATGATTTTTTGCAAACATACAGCTTTCAGTCAAAATCACCGAATAAAGTATTCAATTCTGGTGTCTACAGTTCATATTTCTATGTAAATGTCAAGGTCTGTCTTGATTGCAACCATCCTTGCCCTTTATAATACCTTGTGTGCCCCAGGGGTATTACTATTAGGTGAACATTACTTCATCAGGTAAATGAGATGGGATATTCACAAGCACGTATTGTCAACTTATCTTCAAGATCGAGTGGGTAAAAAGCAATATAATGAAGTTTTTTCAAATCCGCAATAGAGTTAATGAACAAAATGAAACATGATCGGTATATCATCAATTTTGATGCTGGAATTAAATATAAATGAATTATAATTCATACCTACAACCAGGACTGGGCCAACTCTCATAGTCTGCCCGATATGTTAACTAGAGCTACATGCATGTGATACAAAACATAGGCATAAGCTTCAAGAGTACTTGGGACAACAATTGTTTTGAAAAGTGTAGGCCCTATCCTTTACAAATTCAAATCAGCCTTGGAAAGGTATATTTAAAAAATGTGTTCCTGATGAATATATGTAGCATACAACATTTCAATATGTAGCTTCTGAATGTGATTTAAATTAAGGTAGTAACAATTTAGAACATACAACTTCTTATGATACTGTTTCTATCACTGTCACCACTGACATCATTAGGTTTATGATGGATAATCACCTTCGTGCAAGAGAATTTGTTAAGATAATTTCACTGGACTGTTTTGCCCTGCCACAACAAAAGCTAGCACAACTGACATATCGATTTAATATTTTGAGATAATAGAAAATGATGGTATTTTGGACCCAGGGGTCTTCAGAAAAGTTTGTATGGGAATGTGCCACACAGATTTTAATAGGGTCATTTTAGTTTTAGCCTCCAGAAAAGAAAAAATCCTGACCGACCAACCTTACTTGAAAAGTCTGTCTGTTTGTAAAACAGGGTTTTTTTCGTCGCTTTAATAAAGAACTGTATTTTGCATAAAGTGCGAAAACAAAAGAATATAGAGTGTTTAACTAGTCTTTCCCAAAATCATGTCCTGAAGTTGTGTCTCCAAAGTATATAGGCAACAATAAGGAGCAAGGACTACATCAAATCTCTAAGTATTTTTGTAATCACTTTAATTCTCTTTTTATGTGTATTTGAGATATGGTGTTAAGGGAAATTACCAGGTGTTGCAACAAATAGACAGAACAAATGATGGTGTCTGATATTATCATATAAATGTCAAGGTTTGTCTTGATTGCAAGCATCCTTGCCCTTTATATTACCTTGTGTGCATCTAGGGGTATACTATAAGGTGAACATTACTTCATCAGGTAAATGGGATGGGAAATTAATAAATATGAGAATATACATTGTCAACTAATCTCTTCAAGATGGTGTGTGTAAAGCAATAAATTGAGGTTTTTTCAAATCCACAATAGAGTGTATCAGTGTATCATTAATTTTGATGCTGGAATTAAATCTTTTAAGATTTAATTAAAATAATTCATTAAAATGAATTATAATTCATACCTAAAAAAGACTGGGCCAACTCTTATACCCTGCCCGACATGTTAACTTGAGCTTCATGCATGTTGTACAAAACACAGGCATAATGCAGTTCTCTTATAAAAGCTTTGAGAGCATTTGGTGCATCAATTCCTTTACAAATTCAAATCAGTCTTGGAAAAGTACTTGGGAAAATGTGTTTCTGATCAGTGGCGTAGCGTGGGTCATCATATTGGGGGGGCACCGACCATGATTGGGGGGAACAAGCAGTTTTCATCAATATTCTATATGGAGTTTTCTAAATTTTGCAATCGATTGGGGGGAAAATTCCCCCATGCCCCTATGATGCTACGCCACTGTTCCTGATGAATATATATATATATGTAGCATAATACAACATATTTTCATATATGTAACTAGAATCTGATTTCATGTAATAACATTTGAGAACATACAACTTCATGATACCGTTTCTGCCACCGTCACCACTGACATCATTAGATATATGATGGATAATCACCTTCGTGCAGGATAATTTGTCAAGATAATTTCACTGGATAATCTGCTCTTTGAGGCTAGAAGTTTCCTTTTTTACAGTATTAAGTATGGTGCAAAAGATAATAGTTGAAGATATGTACTTTAGGAACAATATTAATGGCACAATCACAAATTCAACATTTCCGTAATTGCCAAAATTCTTTGCGATTGAAACCAAAAATATGTCACATCAATGCACACGTCATCACTTCGTACGTTCAACTGGTTGAGAGAAATGATGTGTATGAATATGCACATCGATGATACATATAACATTGGTTTCAATCACCAAGGCTTTTGGGAATCACCCAAATAGGCTATTCCAGTTGAAAGCCATACACCCCCTATGGAAGACATGACCTTAATCTCCCACACAGGGGGTGTGAATTTCAAATGGGGTTACCTGAATGGGTGACTCCATTTAAAATCTACACCCCCTGTCCGTAAGATTAAGGTCATGTCTTCCATAGGGGGTGTATGAATTTCAACTAGAATAGCCCAATGGTTTATTACATGGAGTCTTGAAGGTATAGGAAAGATTAACAGCACATTCTCATGTTCAGAATACATAGTTCAAATAAATTCCCACAATACATGGGTTTGTGGTTGAATCTTGCACATCGAATCATAGAAGAGGAGTTTGATTAGACATTCAGAATAAAACATAAGTTGAAGTATTTTGGGTAAGAAATATGGGGTGGGGTCACATGGGTCACCATACATCAATTAAATAAAAAGTTAGTAATTTAAGTTAGAAATGGCTAATAATTTCACAAAACAACAAGGTGACCTTTGACAGGGGTCAAATCAAAATTGCAAATGAAACTAAACGTTAAAACCTTTGCCTTAAACTGTCTCACATAATCGAGTGATGTAATATATCTCCTTCTCCATAACTAATCATTATGCAAATCTATAATTATTATATCGTTTATCCCATTTTGACCTTCGACATTAGGTCATCTATAAATATTGCCTGCGATTTTACGGTATTATGAGCTTAATTTTGAAAGGACAATGTTATATTAGGCAAATGCCTAGCGTAGATATCAATTTATAGCAATAGTTTTAAATAAAAATCCCAAGACTGAAATTCCAAGACTAAAGGTAAAATATCATTGTTAAAATGTAAATACCAGAAAAGCATTTTATTCATTTCAAACAATCAAGTTTCAGCCAAAAAGGAAAAAAAAACATTGAAAGTTTAATTTGCCTTTCTAAAACAGGGCTTTAAATCTATAATCTGATTACTTCCAAACTAATCAATTAGACTCAGCTGAAATGAACCAAAGATGCAGCGAGTGCGTTAATAATTGTCTGATGGTTCATTATAAACACAGCCAAAAAAGAAAGTCTCCAGTAGTTCCATCCTCATTTAATCAGATTCTGATGAGTTTATGGCAAAATAATTTATATAATAATTTTCTATACACTCTCCTTCGAAGATTGATACCAAATTTGATATCAAAAGTTTAATCATCGTGAGCATAGAAACATTTGTTTGGAAATTCGTTCAATTTTAAAAATGACATAGGGAATTGTATCACGCAGCAGAGCTAGCGTGAGTGTCAAGAATCACGTCGCCTGAATAGGCCGGCAGGTTAAAGGTTTGGCCATGCATATCAAAATGCAAATCAAATACCCCGCTCTTTCAATTGTGCGCAAGCTAGGGTACAATGATTCCTGTACGGGCATGCTTCAGGCCACATAATAAGCTGATACCATGCATTGATTTTTGCGTGGTCAATTCGTAATTTGTCATTTTTAAAATTGCACGAATTTCCAAACAACGGCTCCTTTGCTCATGATGATTAAGCTTTTGATATCAAATTTGGTATCAATCTTCGCAGGAAAGTGTATAGAAAATTATTATATAAATTATTTTGCCACAAACTCATCCGAATCTGATTAAATGGGGTTGGAACTACTGGAGACTTTCTTTTTTGGCTGTGTTTATAATGGTTGTCATGCATCAGACATGATGCAAGATGGTCCCCAAATGACATCAAGGGATCATCTTCCTTAATCAGTGGCTACATATAGACATTGCTCTCTCATCTACGCATTTTTAAGCAATCAAAGCCGACTAAAATCCGACTACACTATTTTGTTTTTCCAATTTGCTTTATTTAGATTTTGATACTTAAAATAGGCCTAATGTTGTTTGTGGAATATTGAAATAAACATGAGTGTCGGCCTCCATGAGCACAGACAGTAATCAGTCGCTGTCATGACAGACTGGCCTACTCCCTAGTCTAGAAAAAACAAAAAAGCTTATACCAAGTGCTAAGGGAATGCTAGGAAGATGTGATATGTGTCTCCGTCATTTCAGGCAAATTGCATCACATTGTATGCATTATCAATTTCTAGGAAAAATAAAGGTCAGGCAAAAACAAGTTTGTCTTAGGGGAAATAGAAAAAGGCAAAGTGGTATGCAATTTTCAGCCACTTCTTCTTTTTTGGACTGCCTTATTAAACAATTTTCTTTTCTGGTAACAAATCAAAAGTATACTTAAAAAATGCAAATTTCAAAGCTACAGGGTTTTTTTACCTCAACATATTTTGTCATTCTGAGATATTTTGATTGTTGATTTTTGCTTCATGTTGTTGAAACAATATATTTCTAGAATAAAGTATTTTTAAAGTTGAGTTCAAGTTGTCTAATTCCATATGCAAGTACCCTCCCCTACCCTCCCTCCCCCACTTGGGCATAGCTATAGAATACAAACAGCACCCTGTGATTAGAGCTTAAGGTAAGGGGTTAGGGTTAGGGGTTAGGGTTAGGGGTTAGGGGTTGGGGTTAGGGTTACTCTCTAAATTCCTTATTAGATTTAAAATAAATCTAAGCGATTACGATAAGGGACAGATGCAAAATCGGATTATAACATTTAATTCAAATAAGTTCAAATTTTATACTATTAAGATTGAATTCAAATCTAATAGATTGTATTATTTCAATCTTAAGTCAGACCTGTCTCCCCGTATCATAATCTTAGAAATTTAGAGAGTAGGATTAGGGTTAGAGTGCAGCAGGTATTCAATAGTTATTCCTTTGATTTGGTAAAAGTGTTAAGTTAGGACCAGTGGGTCACTCAAGATATATAGCATACACATGCATGTCCAGAAAAATGATTGATAGGGGGTGTTTTTGCATGGCAACTGAGCAAGTAATACATGCTAATAGTTAGAGGTGAATATTTAAGTTTTCATGAAAAATGGTATACTTTTTGATCATAATTTGTCCAAATGTTAATGTTTCCAATTATTTGTAGGATGAACATAAAAATGACAAAGATTTTACTTAAAATAGGTGCCAAACTTGGTATTGGGTATTCATAGCAATTCACGTTGGTGTCCTTCCGCTATGTCGAAAGTTTGCTATATCAAAAGGTTTGTTAAGATCCACTATGTCGAATATTAAATAAGGTAAGCTAGAGTATGGGGTAGGTTTAGAGTTAGGGTTAGGGTAAAGGTTTGGGTTAAGGGTAGGGTTGGATTTGACATAGCAAACCTTATTTCCTCCATAAAAACTCGATAGTTAGCATATGTGCTTACTATCGAGTACTTTTGTAAACATGAAATTGTACCAAAGTCCGGTGCTTTACCAACTGAGCTAAATGAGACACACATTTGCAGGATTGTTTGTATACAACTATGTGTATCGATGATTTGCTCAACACCCTTTACACTTTTGTGGATGGGGCACTTCATGTTTGCATGTTCTAAAAGTGCTGGATAGTAAGCACATATGCTAACTATCAAGTTTTTACGGTATTTGACATAACAAACCTTGTTTTCAAAATAGCGAACTTTTGACATAGCAGGCTGTACCTTTCATGTTCAGGAATGAATTTTGCTTGTGGCTTAAACTTTCTTGATGCACATTGGAAGTATCATAATTATAGGGTCATGCATGTGTACAAAATCAAACTTGAGTTATGGAATATGGAATTTAGGCCTGGAATAAAGGTTCTGATTTGATGGTGAAGGTTTAGGGTTAGGTAATTACTTTCGGAATAGGGATAAACTTAGTGTTTGGTAACAGTTACAATTATTAACAGTGATAAAGTTAGGATTTGTGCAATGGGTATATTCTGCACTTATATTCTGTAAACCAATACTGAGTAAGATCACAAACACTCTAGACATCGCTATTACTGCAAATCCTTTCCGCTATAGAAGCTAGTTCATCGGCAAGGAACAAGAATTTCTAAACAAAAGAATTATCAAGGAACCACTGATCTCATGACAAAACATCATAGACATTGGGGGTTGGTTCCTTTTATCTAAAATCAGAAACAAAACTTGATAGTGTATACCACACATAACAGACTGAAGAAATCATAGAATTCTTTCTGCTTATTTTAGACACTGTCTCAACCATCAAGAATCAAACCTAGTCATAATTGATTATTGTAGTTTTGATGACTACTGCATAGATGCTGTGTATTACCAGACTGTGATGAAAACTATCAATTTATAATGTTGATTATTGATTGGTTGAGATAGTCTCCGTTGCATGCTATAGATATACCTGTGGATTGTACCCTCCTGATGGCTATAATAGGGTGATCAAGAAATAGAAGAGAAAAAAAGAGATGGACAAAATTAAAACTTCTGTTAATACTATAAGCTACTATGCTGCTAATAAACCTGCTATTGGTATTATTTACTAATTAGCAAGATTTCTTAGTATTCGTTAATTATTATCATGATTGCATCATAAACTGTCATCAATGTATTTATTATTGAACTTTTTACAATAAAAGACAAACACAGACAAATAAATACAGACAAATAGACTCAACAGTATGTATATTATGAAGAGAGTCACACATCCACATCATGATTTGCACCTATTTGGTGCACAATTTTGTACCATACTTACATTAACACCTGTATGAATTAGTAATGGCTTATAGAAACACGATTTGAATTGTTAATATTGTTTTATGCAAATATGTAAATATCATAACTGAATAGTACCAAATAATGTCAATATCATAATTTCCTTGTTTTAAGTTTCAGCGGGTTAATATTAACACCCATTGTTTGTATTTTATATGCAGCTCTTCTTCCAATTTTGAGAGATGAATTTTATAATGCAGTGCCACTTTGGAGATCTGGATAACCCTGGTTGAAAGGACTGAAAGGACAACCGTGGTTGAAGAAAGATTATCAAGTGTTAGGTAATGTCATGTCATGTCATGTCATGTCAAATCAAGTTAAGTCAAGTCAAGTCAAGTCAAGTCAAGTCAAGTCAAGTCAAGTCAAGTCAAGTCAAGTCAAGTCAAGTTAAGTAATGTAATGTAATATAATGTAATGTAAAATAGTGTAATGTAATATAATGTAATGTAAAATAAAGTAATGTCATGTAAAGTAAAGTAATGTAATATAAAGTATTGTAATGTAATGAAACATAAGGTAATATAATGTCAAGTGATTAAATGAAATGCAATGTAATGTAATGTAATATAACGTAATGTAACGTAATGTTATATAATGTAATGTAATGTAATATAAAGTAATGTAATGTAATGTAATGTAATGTAATGTAATGTAATGTAAAGCAATGCAATGCAATGCATGCAATGCAATGCAATGCAATGCAATGTAAAGTAAAGTTAAGTAATGTAATGTTATATAAAGTAATGTAATATAATATATATAATATAATGTAATGTTATGTAATGCAATGAAAGAAATATAACACACTATGTAATATAACTTTACAGAGCAATACATAACACAAACCAACACAACAAAAAAAGTTTTCAAATTTGGCCTAAAAATTGACCAACCAACAGTATCAAAATCTTCCTCATCAAACCCCAACTCTCACAATGTCAGCTTAATTACCATTTATTATACAGGTTATAGGCTATACCCTCCAAATCTACAACTACATTACATCATCCTTAACCCTTGCCATTGAAACATGTAATAATTATACCACTACATAATCAATTCACATATCATATTTGATTGCATAATATTACCCCAAAATAACAGTGGAGTTTCTCCAAGCATTATGTTCTTAACCCCATGAGAAGTACCTGCCGATTGGCCAAAAAGAAGTTTTCATTATTGATTGGACCAATCAGCAACATTGTTAGAATAATTTCACCATACAAAAAAATTGGGGTGAATTATTTGCAAAGCTCCATTCTGATTGCCAATTGGTGATTAAAGTGAAAATATCACGTAATTGACCAATCAGAGGCAATGTTAGATTGGCAGGTAGTGCTCAGGGGGGTAATACAGTATAAAACCAATAACCAACTATTTTTGCACGTTTCTGGAATTTTGACGTATCTCACGTAACTATCAAGATGTTGATGCACTGTATGTTGAATAGGTGGATGTAAAGTTCCCAAACCTTACTGCAACACATTGATGATACAATCAAATTATACTACATCAAATCGCATATGTATCTTCCAAATTAGTTTTTTAAGGCCAAACTGTATTTGCCGTAGAAGTGATGATGTAACAGGATTAACTACTATAGCAACAAATTTTGAATATATCGCACTGCACTAGTACATTCACTCAGTACCTCTGCATTGAACCATAGATGTCAAAGAACAAGGATAAAGACCTGGATCGTAATTCTATAGAATATCCATATCATGCTGATCACTCGCACCTATAAGATTAGTATCTTTGAAAAGAGCGGTATTGTATTCAATCTATGATTGCAGATATACACAGAATATGGGTGCAACCTGCTTGTAGTGCAGGGCGATATATTCAAAAATTGTTTTAACCTATTGCTATGGTAGTTAATCCCAGGGTTAATCCTGTTAGATCATCATCACTTCTACGGCGAATAATCCTATAATACGAAATTGGGTTTTTTTAAACCTGCCTTTTTGCTATATTTTTTATATATAAACATGTCCCAACTTACATGTACAGCTGAACAGGTATAGGCCAAATTTGTTGCATTTGCGGGTCAACAGAGAAATTTTGACATAAAGTTGTATTATGATGTTAATTCCCTCATATAACTCCACCTTATTTTGCTTTCACTTTACCTTATAATTTTGGCTTCAAATGGACAGAAATTACCCTTCCTGACAGTTATTACTAATATTATTTTGGTTTAAGAGTGTACAAGTTGAGAGTCCCATGATATTACTAAAATACGAGTATATACGCCATAGAAGAGCGCCCTGCACTACAAGCAGATTTTACTAATCACCTGTGTATGTCAGCAAACATAGATTGAATACAATACCGCTCTTTTCAAAGATATTTATCTTACAGGTGCGAGTAATCAGCCTTTCTTTGGAATCTATGGTTCAATGCATCGGTACCGCGTGAACGTTGTAGTGCAGGGCGGTACAGTCAAAATTGTATTCATCTATTGCTATGGTAGTTAATCCGATTAACTACGTCACTCCTACGGCGTATAGGGGTTGTATTTTGTTGCACAGTGCGAATATCAAACTTGATCATGCAATAGTTGTTTGCCAGAAACATTAGGCGCTTCCATTTACAATCCACGCCACCCCTGTGGAAGATTTTAGACATATATTCCATGGCGGGAGTATGAATTTCAAATGAATTAACACATTAGCAGCTCCATTTGAAACTCATCCTCCCTTTATGAAAGATTCTTTTTGAATCTTTCTCAGAGGATGTATGAAATTCATATGGAGCTGCCTATTGTGTTCATTCCATTTGAAATTCATACTCCCCCTGTGGAAGATATTCCAAAATCTTCCACAGGGGTAGTGTGGATTTTAAATGGAATAGCCCATTTGGTTCTCACCCAATCTTTGATGTGTTAACATAAAATCCACATATATAATCAGGTGTAACTAGCAAATGCAAAACTGAAATTGTGGAAATAAACTTTTTCGTGGATATCCTTTACATCCCCCTGTAGATCCTCCTTTAAAATTATATAAAATAATAATAACTACTGCAGATATAGCTTACACAATTACACATAATAAGGAAATAACAAAATATTAATTGCACATTACCGTACTTAAAAAAATGCAACATTATTTAATAGTTTGTTCAGCTTAGTTGCATAAACCATGTTCAGCATACAGTTATAAATAAAGAAACTTTTGCATCATATAAACATTACACCCAAAGAAACCTGTACTTAGAATACATTTTATTGTCACTTTAAACAAGCTTTAATATCTCATTAGTGGAAGTCACGTCTCAGACTTAGCAGCCATATTAACTTCTCCATTGTTATAAGGAGAAAACATAACAACTCAAGATTATCTATTAAAAGGCCACTGTCCTCACTACCGCAACAAGTCGCAACCACAAAACAACACGACTTGTTCCTGACACCCATCACCATGATTAACAGAAGCCATAAGCAGTCACCTCTCCAATTTTGCGGTCAATTTTCATTTATGAAAATACATCATAAAAATACACAGTAGTTGATAAAGCTTCACAATAAATCATCTGATCCTTGCTCGGCACATCTAGGCCATCTTTCCTGGGCGGCTGAGTCTTCTGCGACGCACAGGGAAAATTTTGACAACACGATAGCCTGATGGTCAGTCAACTTGATATGTTAACCACATGAATGTCATCCGGTTGCTAGGTGTCTTGTTGGTGCTCTTATCTCAGCTGTTACTGTTGAGTAGATTATATGTGTAGAACTCAAAAGAGTAACGACCGGAACCTGCAAACACTGTGAATATTACTTGCCATTGGCTTTTCATCTTCTTATTTTAGTTTACAAATATAGTACCAAGAAATTTAAATTTGACACTTGTTCACCGTTACTATTATCTAATTTAATTAAATAAAATACAAACAACTGATATTAAACCCATTGGTAAATGCTAGTGATGCATTAGCTATTCACAAATTTTAATAATAATAATTGCTGACAAACATTTTTGCAAAACATTTTGTGAATACTTAATAACATTATGTTAAAATGTTATGGCAAGTTTTCAAAACATTTTATACCCTTTATATAACATGACATTCAACAGTTTTCTGTAAAACATTTTGTGTTTGCTGGGATGCTATCTTCAGTAGATAGCACATCATGAATTCACTGTTTCTCTTATTATAACAGGTTATCCGTGAGTCAGGGTGACGCTACCTGTGCATGCTATCTACAGTAGATAGCACATCATGAATTCACTGTTTCTCTAATTACAACATGTTATCTGTGAGTCTGGTGATGCTACCTGTGCATGCTATCTTCAGTAGATAGCATATCATGAAGTCACTGTTTCTAGCATATTATTTAAGAGTCTGGTGATTCTGTCTATGCATGCTATCTTCAGTAGATAGCATATCCATGAATTCACTGTTTCTCTTATTATAACATGTTATCTATGACTCTAACTGTGCATGCTATCTTCAGTAGATAGCATATCCATGAATTCACTGTTTCTCTTATCATAACATGTTATCTATGAGTCTGATGACTCTAACTGTGCATGCTATCTTCAGTAGATAGCACATCATGAATTCACTGTTTCTCTTATTACAACATGTTATCTATGAGTCAGGGGACTCTAACTGAGTATGTTATCTTCAGTAGATAGCATATCATGAAGTCACTGTTTCTAGCATATTATTTAAGAGTCTGGTGATTCTGTCTATGCATGCTATCTTCAGTAGATAGCATATCCATGAATTCACTGTTTCTCTTATTATAACATGTTATCTATGACTCTAACTGTGCATGCTATCTTCAGTAGATAGCACATCATGAATTCACTATTTCTCTTATTACAACATGCTATCTATGAGTCTGGTGACTCTAACTGAGTATGTTATCTTCAGTAGATAGCATATTATGAAGTCACTGTTTCTAGCATATTATTTAAGAGTCTGGTGATTCTGTCTGTACATGCTATCTACAGTAGATAGCATATCATGAATTCACTGTTTCTCTTATTATAACATGTTATCTATGAGTCAGGTGACTCTGCCTGAGTATGTTATCTTCAGCAGATAGCATATTATGAAGTCACTGTTTCTAGCATGTTATTTAAGAGTCTGGTGATTCTGTCTGTGCATGCTATCTACAGTAGATAGCACATCATGAATTCACTGTTTCTCTTATTATAACATGTTATCCGTGAGTCTGGTGACGCTACCTGTGCATGCTATCTTCAGTAGATAGCATATTTGACCAGCAGACATAGTATGCCATTACTATCTTTAGTACATTTATCAATACATCTCTATTGACAGTATTTTTACATATTCTTAGAATTAAATTTTATAAGAATGGCTAAGTACATTTCCAGAAAATTTGATCTAAAAATATAAGATTTACACCACATTTTTTCAACATAAACAAAAAGATGCAAAATGGATAATACTCGTACATCATACTCCCTTTAAACTCTTATCAAGATACAATGCAGATGATATTAGTGGTAACTCTGTCCCGGGTATATTGAGCCTATAACATCATTATAGTAATATTATATGGTTCCGATAGATACAACAGGCTTGGTAATCAGATCCCTATATAACATGGAAGCCAACCCTTGCGACAGGTCCGATACTTGCGTTATTTGAAACGTAGATACTAAACATGGGTGTATCATCATTGCAATGTTAGATGCCGGAGATATTAGTTTTTGGTAAACAGATATTAAAAGGTGACACCATTATATACTAGTTGGCGACATGTTGCGCTATTGTTTGTGATAGTTTTGTTAGGAGCATATAAGTTATTTGATGCAACGTTTTGGGATCCGTTCCAAGAAAGTGATGAACAAACGTGTAAAAATATCATGTGCATTTAGTCAAATATCACCATCCTTCACATTGCAGTGAATAATAAACGGATTACTCCATTGAAGCAACAAATTCAAACTTACAAAGCGTAGGTGTATGAAATATCAACTTGCAAGCATGGTTACACAAAAGATAAATATCCAATTAAATAAAAACATTTTCATGTGCTTTTAACACCTTGAGCACTACCTGCCGATCTAACATTGCCTCTTATTGGTCAATTACATGAAATTTTCACTTTAATCACCAATCAGAATGAAGCTTTGCAAATAATTCACCACAATTTTTTGTTTGGT
Organism: Amphiura filiformis; assembly: GCF_039555335.1. Classification (NCBI taxonomy): domain Eukaryota; kingdom Metazoa; phylum Echinodermata; class Ophiuroidea; order Amphilepidida; family Amphiuridae; genus Amphiura; species Amphiura filiformis. The sequence continues at coordinate 49,618,448 of NC_092631.1, read as the reverse complement.
GAAATTATTCTAACAATGTTGCTGATTGGGCCAATTGATAATGAAATCTTCTTTTTGGCCAATCGGCAGGTAGTTCTTGTGGGGTTATCTGACAAGATTGATAACAGATATATTTGGATTGCTTCCCAGAAAGGGTGATGAACCGGTCTCTAAAAATGTAAAATAAAATGGCCATAAATTAAAACAAAATCAATGGTTTAAAAGTTTTTAGAATAATGTATTAAATTCCAAAGATTTAAGATACTTTTTATGTAAATTGCAGCTATTGTATTCATGTTAAAATGTATTCTCCTTAAACATATCATTATTTAAAGCAAGGTGTCTTATAAGGACGTTCAACTTAGTAAACAATACTTTTTTCCTTTTTTCTCCTCAAATCCAAAGGGTAGTCTCAATTTCGAATTCAAAGTTCTTGAATCGATTACATGATAATAGTCCCAAACAAAAATGTTTGGTAGACTCATAACCGGTGCGATCTTACCTTTCCGATGTTGATTAAGATACTTCTTGCATCGATCCCGAGATGCGGAAAAACCAATAGTCATTTTGTCCCACATAAATGAATAAATAACAAAAACCCCGATCCCCGGTGGACTCACCCAAAAGGTGACGTCACACCATATGATCGCCCTTATCCGACTTGGGATCCCCTACTCGGACCAAACTTGTAGGGGTGGCGGGGTCGGGATAATCAACATCGGAAGGTAAGATCGCACGGTTATGAGTCTACCAAACATTTTTGTTTGGGACTAGACTCAGTACACCGGTCGATCTTACCGCTTCCGATGTTGATTAAGATACTTCTTGCATCAACATCTGAAAGATCGATCTAGCAAGTAACCGGACGGATGGAGGTACAAGATTGGTCAGCATCAGATCAGGGATCGGGAGCGGGTAACGATGGTTTTCGCGAGGTCAGAAAATATTTTCCCCAACGGTCGGGAAACAAAAAAGACCACGCGATCACAGACATAAACCTCCTTACTTAATAAGTTTGGTGGTTAAGAATAGCGACACTGGTTCTTACCATGTTGAGTATTCTGTATAGTCTGAAAACCTGGTACCCGTACACCACCGTATTATGATCGCCGAACAATGTCCGGTAAACCTCCCGCCCGTCTCTGATTACTAACGTAAGCGGAAGTATCGTAGAGAAGGGCGAAGGTGGCTTCCGGGACACCGCCTGCTAGATCTCCTCAAGGGACAACCGAGCGGTATACCCAAGATGATGAGATAGCTCGTGTCGAGTGGGTCGTGGGACGCGAATCCTTCGCGATCCCCGGGACCCCACCAACACCTGGACCAGCCATTGCGACAGCGGCTGGACCGAAAGGCTCTGTAAGGGTGATGAATGCGGTCGTGAGTCCTCGCAAGGCTTGTGTTCGGAAGAAATAGTGCTGCAGCGCCTTATCGGACACCCCAGCCTATCTTTGGCTTCAGCCGAACCTTGCCCAACCCTGGGGATTGGAGAGGGACGAATGTCGGTATGCACGCGCCCGTTCAGTAGTCACGAGAACAGAGCGCCGAAACAGTGTCGCTCCAGTGTTTGTGAACACGGAAGCTAACCTCGAGACCGTGTGCAACTCAGCACCGCCGTCCCGAAGCCAACGCCAACCCGGAAAGCCATCTTGAGAGTTACGTATTTAAGCGTCGCTTTTGACGGAAGGTCAAAAGGGTGACCCTTAAAGTAATCTAAGACTGTGTTGGGATCCCTTAGGAGGATCACTTTCCTTTTGGTAGACACTCGTTGAACATACCGTCGAGGCGTAGACTAATAAGGTAACCATCGGCTATGATAGTCGACCCGTCTCGAAACCTCGGTGAATGGAGAGGACAGCTGACTTATAGCTGGCCCCAGTGGCCCGCTGAAGTCTTGCTTGGAACTTTTCTGTCAGAAACTCCGGAACTAGCAGCACAGAGGCTCTAGCGGGAGAGCTATTTGTCTCATTGCACCAAGCGTAGTATGGAGCCAGACTCTGGCTATACGTGCACGGAGGGTAGACTTCCGTCTAGCCCCGGCGATGAGAAAAACAGCTTCTGATGAAAAGTATCCCTCCGCTGCGTGTTCCTGGTAAGGGCCATGCAGCTAACTTCAGGTGCTCTAGTGATAGACTGGGTACCCCGCTCCGGGCATCCGGAGCAGATCTGGTACCTCGGGGAGTGCCAGCGGCCTTGCCGCTAGCAGAATGACAATGCAGTCTTCCCACCCGCTCTTGGCCACCACCCTCATGAGTAGTGAGATCGGAGGGACTGCATAAGCTGTCATCCTCCCCAGTCTATGGACAGAGCGCCCACGGTGAATGCTTGGGGTCCGTGACCCTTGAGCAGTACACGGCAGTGGATGATTGCGATGAGATGCGACCAGATCTTTCGAGGGGTGGTACATCCCTTGAAGATCGTCTGAGCGACTCTCGCGGAGCAAGGACCATTCTGCTGGTCCCGACACCCTTCCTCGTGACAGATTGTGCGCGAGGATGCTGGTGACGCCCGCGATGTGTATCGCTCTCATCGTAATCTGCCTGAACTTGCACCACCCTATCAGGTGTCGTGCATGCAGGCTCAATCGTGGTGGCCCGGAGTCCCCTTGTCTGTTGGGGTAGGCTACCACGGTTGTGTTATCCGTCAGGACAACGGTATGTGATTCCACGATCACCTCCTCGTAAGCGAGGGAGGTTGATGTGAAACTCTGTCTCTATGGCCCCCATAGGCCCGAGACGGAGTCTCCGTGGATGTGGACCCCCCCGCCCCGTTTTGGCGCTATGGTCGTCACTACGTGACATACCGGGGTGCAGGAAACCTGACACCCTGGGTCAAATTGGGCTGATGGGTCCACCACCAGAGTTCCTCTCGCGCGATCTCCGACAACGGAACCGCGAGGATATTGAGTGACGACTGGGCCTGCAAGCAGGCTAGAAGGTGTAGTTGGGTAAGCCCTAACGTAGAAAGCGGCAGTACAGTACGAGGTCTACCATACTGGCCATTAGGCCTACCACCTTCATCCATGCCACAGCGGGTTTTGCCCGAGACTCGCCAAGAGTCAGGCACACCGCACCATGTTCGTCACCCGCTCGGGTGAGAGCACCGCCGAACCCCTCCGTGAGGGTGATCTGGGCCCCTACAAATAGTGGTGACTGCGTCGGGACCACGCTGGACTTTTTGAGCTGATCAAAAAATCCAGGGTCCCGCACCCACGGACTATCAACCCCATGAGACCCGTAGTCTTCAGTGGAGTGCGTCCGTATATGAGCCAAACGTCCAGGTAGCAACTGATGTTGACACCCCTGTGCTTCAGGATGCGCTGCCACCGCTCTGACCAAGAGTGTTAAACACCCTGGGAGAGATGGACAGGCGGATGGCGGTATCAAAACTGGTAATTTTGATCCTGTACCTAGAAGCGCAGATGCCTCCGATCTTGAGAGGCGATTGGCATATGCAGATAGGCGTCCGAGAGATCTAGCGATGCTGTTCCCATGCCCCTGATGGAGCAGGCTAGCACCGAGGCGAGAGTCCCCATTCTGAACCTCTTGGGCCTGAAGAACGTGTTCAACAGTCTGCGGTTCCGGATGGGGCTCCCGTCGCCGGTCTTCCTTGGAGCCAATGGCTCCAAGATCACCCGTAGAACGGGGGGTAGACCGGGACAATCGCCCGCTTCGTGAGAAGCTGTGTGAGCCCTGTCAGTAGTGCCCGACGCTGGGGGCCGTCTGACGGCACTACTGTGGACCTCTGAAATGTGCAGACGAATGTGGGGAGACTGGGTTGCCAGTCTGTAACCCCACTCACCACTGACCATACCCAGGCGCTCAAAGAGATGGTTTCCCACCTCTGGGTGAAAGCCATAAGCGGTCGTCCACTGGGCGATCCCCCTGTGGAAAAACCGCTGAGTCCCCCAGGAATGCTCTGCCTAGCTTCCCTTGGAAGAGCGCTTGCTCTTCTTCGGGGCTTGCCAGCTGTTCCTGTGCTACCCTTGCGCCTCCCCGAAATGGGTGCTGCAGAGGTAGTGGGCTCGGGTACTGTTGGTGGTGCACGGCCTGCTGAAGTCGGAGCTCCTACCCATGGTAAGGGCAGTTTCCGACCTCTTCAGAGTGCTCCGTTGGTAGCTTCTTTGCACGGTCCTCCACCGTGGCGCAGAAGCATCCAAAGAGAAAAAGGACCCTGCCTTTCCATCGCGTTGAGCGATTGGAGTGGCAGGCCCCTCCCCCCGGCGCTGAGGGGACACCCTATGGGCTAGGCCCATGGAGCTCTCGTTGAGGCTAGCTGTTAGCACCGCTAATAGGCTCACCTCGCGGAAGAGCTCAGATGTTGTCTGAGCGTGATACGCTTTACGACATCTGGGTCCCTCTCGGATGCCCTCAGGTAGGTCCCGTGGTCGTCGCGCGTTACACGCAGAGGAAGCGTGCAAGCATCGCGGCGTCATAGCTCTACTGAGCTCGACAGTCCTCGATATCTACCCGTGAGGTTTGCGGGAATGAGAGTGTAGGCGTCCCCTGTAAGGAAGCAGCAGCTGAGCATCCTACTGAAAAGGATCCCCTGGTCCGCCTCCATGGACTCCCCCTGAGGGGGTGTCCGGAGGAAGATCAGTGCTGTTGCTCCCTTGGCGGGGCAGCGGGGAAGGAGACTGTAGTGATGTCACTACCGGACTCAGCTTCCGACTCCTTTCCTCGCGCCCACAGTATCCGTATCATGCTCCGATGATGGCGGTAACTGAGGACGGGCATCTGAAAGCGGGTAAGAAGGCATAACCACTGTGTGGCTCGCCGACTACCTGCCAGCAGAAGAGGGAGTACTCCCGCAAGACCCTGAGGTATCCGCCATGGCACCACTGGGTCCGCCTGCTCTCGCAGCCGTCGTCCTAGCGCTAGCAGCACGGGGCCTACCCTGATCAAGATCTGGGTTAGCCCCATGCCGGCTGGCCTGGTCAACAGCTGATGTTGGTACTGCGTGGCCATCGCTGGCGACACTTGCCACGGTGCTAGGCCGTGGAAGAAACACCCTGCGGCGGGTACCACGGGCATACCCGCCGGCAGCTGACCCTGAAAGGATCCGCCACCAGGGTAACCCCATGGTACTGCAGTACCAGCACCGCCTCCCCCTTGTTGCCACAGAGACTGTGGCGACTAAAGCGAGTGCTGCGGTACCGGTGCGGTATCAGCGTGGGTACCCGTGAGGGTTCCCAACTGTGGACCGCTGTACCCTCGCCACACTGCGTTCCCTGTTGTGGGGATCAAGCTGTGTGCTGGCGTGGTACCGGCGCGGTACTAGCGTAGGTGCCCGTGAGGGCTCCCGGCTGTCTACCACTGTACCCATGCCTCACTGCGTTCCCCGCAAGGGGATCAAGCCGTGTGTCTGGGTACCCCGCTCTACCGGCTGTCCCTTGGCTAGAGGGAGCTTGCCTAGTACCACGGGTAGCTGAGCGTGATACCCCGATCAATCACCTCGCCACCTGAATAGGCAGCGTCAATCAATGGAGCTATGCCCTGTTGATTTGACAGTGATCGATCAAGAGAGGGTAATTGACCCATTGACGGTAATGGATCACCCACGCTCCGCTGGCTCTCGAGGACATAAGTGGGTTGTTGATCAGCTAGGCTGTTCAAGCTACTTACTGTACCCTCTAGAGCTTCGCCCAAAGGTCGCTGTGTGTGGCGGACCACTCACGGCAGCTATGGGCGGGTGCATAGCGGCTACCACTGAAGTCAAGCCGTAGCTCGTCTTTGTAGCTGCCACCGAATGCACGTGGGTCGCTGTCCCGTGAGAGACTGCGAGCCCAACCCCTGAATAATCGCCAGCCAGTCCCTGTGGACAGCCAGCAGCTATTCTAGGGCCCAGGGTATCACTCGGCGGTCCCGCCATGGAACGCTGCCGTGTGACAACCCCAGTTGGTTCTGCTAAGACTACACCCACAGCGTTAGCAGCGGTATCGTCTCTGCTGAACCCATGCATGCTAGGGTTCAACCCAGGCAAGCCGGGTACCCTTGCATGCTGCCCGTCGCTGGCTACTACTGTGGCTGTTTGAGCCTGTAGATATGCCTGCAACAGACGGGTGTCCTCCTGCTAAAAACCCGTGAGGATTTTCGCTAGAGGACTGGTATCCTCCTGCTACAAACCCGCTAGGGTTTTCGCTGGTGGTTACCGCTCTGCTGCCTGCTACTTTGCTCGGACGTATAGTCAGTGCTTTCGCTGGCTGCTGAGCCTTTGGACGCCGCTTAGCAGTCCCGAAGGAACCGCCTGCTTGTCCGGGGACCGGAGCCCCTTAAGCAGACCTGCCATGACCCATAGGGGCTGTCACAGCAGAATCTACCGTGTCGACTGGTATCCTCCTGCTGCAAAACCCGCTAGGGTTTTCGCTGGTGGTTACCGCTCTGCTGCCTGCTACTTTGCTCCGACGTATAGTCAGTGCTTTCGCTGGCTGCTGAGCCTTTGGGCGCTTAGCAGTCCCGAAGGAACCGCCTGCTTGTCCGGGACCGGAGCCCCTTAACAGACCTGCCATGACCCATAGGGGCTGTCACAGCAGAATCCACCGTGTCGACCTTACCAGTGCCCTTGGTAGATTTCTTCTTCGTCTTATGGCGATGACGGAGCCTATCCAAATCGTCAAGCTGGAACTCGGAGAGTCCTAAGCAAAAGAAAGACATCTAGAAGATCGTGAGCACTCCCTGTGGGTGAAACAGAGCGGGTGTGGGTCCCGCTCCGTCACCAGGGAAGGGCACGCCCGACAGGGCCGGGGCGAAGCGAGGAGAAAAGGGAGGGGGGCACTACCCCCCCCCCCCCAACACGCGACTCAAGCCCAGTAAGCAAACCTGAGCACGGAGGCTGGTCGCTAACGTTAGTGGTAAAGTAAGGACTGGCTAACTTTATTACTAAAATGTCAGACGGGTCCCTACCAATCCCCACCGTATGAATATCTGATTAACTCGTCTTTATTGGACGGTAATGAAGACATAACGATAGAGTAATCACCCTAACATAGCAACAATAACCTACCGTACATGAAATACAATGTGTATGTACAAACATCTATTGTAACTTACAGGCTGCAATGGTTGTTTTACGTGGGAAACAAAATGAATGGCGTCAACGAGCGGCCATTTTGAATTGCTCGTGTGTCCCGTATACCAACGGAGGCACGATATGTAGCTAAGTTTTGGATCGTTTTTGTCACTTTTTCGCCAGAAAATGCCGTCAAAACTATCCTCAGCCGAACAATACCGGTTTGGTTTTACCTAAGGTGTGAAACTACAACCAGATATCTCGCCTTTGGTCGAGAAATTGATACACAGTGCTATGAACAATCGATAGGCACGCGTCTGTGTCAGTCGGAGACCAAGGAGGATAAGGGCGATCATATGGTGTGACGTCACCTTTTGGGTGAGTCCACCGGGGATCGGGGGTTTTGTTATTTATTCATTTATGTGGGACAAAATGACTATTGGTTTTTCCGCATCTCGGGATCGATGCAAGAAGTATCTTAATCAACATCGGAAACGGTAAGATCGACCGGTGTACTGAGTCTGTGCATATATTGAACTTTGCGTGAATGTTTCTCCATCGCTAATGTAAATGTTAACATTCTTATTATAGATTGCTACTGCTACATCTAACTGCTGCTGGTGGTTTTATACTAACGGGCAGTGAACTCTTGATAAAGAAATAACGGATTTATTTCAAATCAATTGATTAAGCGTGAGTTTAACAAAACGAATGTGTCTTGTTTCACCTTGTCACCAGCTGGGGAAAACGACATATGAATGCTCCCAGGCACAGACTTGCAAACAACCTCAATTCTCATGCCAGAGTTCAACTACTATTTTAGTGCTGCACATTAACCTGTCTGACCTTGCGTTGTAGAGCATGAGTTTTGATACCCAATATCTTAAAGGTCATTCCATGACTGTGGATACAGTTATGAGGTTAAAGAACTTAACCTTTGAGATTGGTATATAGGTTTTTATATAAATGCTTTAAACATGCAATTAGCGAGTTTTCATCATTCAAAAGTCGAAAAATTTCACAGCTGTCTATAAGATTGACCGAACCCCTTTGTTATAAAACACTTCACCAATACTAGGACTGTTTGTACTCATTAACATTCCACTTCAATGTTTAAAGTTTGATAATAGAAATTTCACATATCATTATTTCTAATTGACATCTTTGGATCTATTTGACCGGCTGTGACTTTTTTACCTCATGTTAATTAACTAGGCGGGTAGGAGGGGAGCATCCCCTAGCAATTCAACCAGCGGTGTTTGCACTCAAATATTGAGATAAATAAAGCTGACACATAAGAGGAATCATATGGATTCTATAAAGAAGATCCCATGGTTTCATATCAGAGGTGTCATTTCTACTACATGTGCATGATTTCTCTAAGGAGGGGGAAAATGACCAAAACTTTCGCTTTGATATTATTGGCCTTAACTCAAGAACTGCAAGACCATGGAAATAAAAATAAGATAAGAGCGAGAAAAAAAAGAGTATCACCTGTGTTCTATAAGGTGATGGATACACAGTTGGGTCTCAACAGTGGTGTAGCGTGGTTCATCATATTTTGGAGGCACCAACCATGATTGGGGGGTACCAGGTCTGATGGGGGGGGCACAAAACCATTTTTCAGCAATTTTCCTATGGGATTTTCTAAATTTTGAGATCGATTGGCCCCCCCCCAGCCCCTATGAAGCTACGCCACTGGGTCTCAAAACAATACTTTTATTAACTCAATATTGTTTGTGATATTTTTTACAGCTTCAACTCATTTTCTACAATACCTTTAACATATATCAAATTTTCTATACAAACACATGTGAAATATTTGAAATTAAAATATTTTGTTTAATTTACAAATAAGTACCTTACAGCATTACATGATTACATGTATTTATTGTCCATACATAACACCATGTGCAATACCCATTATCTGATATACATTAATGTCAAATAAAATGTCATATTTCATACAGTTATGTTATTGCCCTTTCAAAACAACCTGTACCTTGCTCTTACGCCATAAAAAAATTAATTTTTGATTCTCTCTCGTTCATGCCCACATTGTTCTCTGGAGTTGGTCCATTTTTTCTTCAATTTTCAAGTACAACTTTTAAAGCGCAAACAATTAATTTGGGTCAATAAAAAAGTTAATTAAGCAATTAGAATTCGATCCTCAAGAACCTTCCAATAAAAAGTTCCTCATTATTTTTCATGAATGCATCAAAAAAGATATAAACAATGATGAACTAAAAATTTGTCACCTTATGCAAACCATAAATTCAGGCTATTCCAATTGAAATCCATACACCCTGTATCAAAGACATGACCTTAATCTTCCACACAGGGAGTGTGTATTTCAAATGATGTTATCTGCATGGGTGACTCCACTTGAAGTCTACACCCCCTGTATGGGAGACTGAAGTCAAGTCTTCCATGGGGTGTATGGATTTCAACTGGCATAGCCAAATCATTAATCAAACATAAGCATATTTGTAAAGTTGAATCATCCTTTTAATATTAATAATTTAACTCATTAGGACTAAAACCTGGGGAAATTTACATGCATGGATGAGCTATATAGCGGGCATATTCGAAGAGCAAAAACGATGGTTTTCTTTGAAGACTGACTGTATGAAATTTAAATACAATCAGGGAAGAAAAGGTTACTGCAGATTATTATCCTATATTGATTAGCAAAATGTCAGTGACTGCACATAAAGTGTATTCCCAAATCAATGTAATAATTTGTTTTAAAAAACTTAATTTCAGGGTTTTGGTACATTTTATGTGTTTAAAATTCATTTAAAGACATGGCTATCTTGATTGATGGGTGTGTTTAACTTAAGCATGAAATTGTCATAGTTTTACATTGCCCACCAGATTTTTTTTTGTTTTTTTTTTGCTCGTAGATTTCAAAACATTTTATACATAAATACTTGCCACAATCAGTGGCGGTATAGAGCCCCTCAATCAGAAATCTTGTCCCCCAGTTCCCCCTCCCCCGGTAAAAACCAAAAATTACGGCTCATGTTGGTTTTGTTGGGTGACCAGACAACTAACTATTTGGAACACTGATTAATAGCCTCATCCACACCTTTCTCTTTTCAAAATAAAGAAACTTCATTATTTTCTTATAAAGCAAAATTGTAGACCTGAAATAATGGTGCTTTATTTTTCAATTTAATCATACCTATTCATCTCTTCATATGAGACCAAATGTTAACCAAAAGTCTAAAATAATGGTATTTTACAAGTTGACATCAAATGACCTTTGACCTCACTATATGAACTTGAACACCACTAATAGATGAGGGTTCCTATAGTGCAGCTATGACCCAAGTTAGGTTGCAATAGGATTTGAACTGTTCATATGAGACCAAATTTACAAGTTGACCTTAAATGACCTTTGACTTCAGTATAGTTGACAGAACATGCGCATATTTTGGGGGGGGGGCTTTGGGGGCACCAGCCCCCCGGGTAAAAGCAGGGGGCGGCCAAAATGAAGGGGCGGAGGAAGAAGAAGGAGCGGCAAAAACAGGGGCGGCAAAAACGAAGGGGGCGGCAAAAAGAATTAGTAAATAAAAAAGGGCGGAAAATTTGATAAAGCATAAAAAATTTTGAAAAAATGGTACTATACATCAAAATGTGCTGCTTTTAGGGCGCTAGCGTCTGAAACCCTTTTTTTGTTTTTTTTGTATTTTTTGTTTTGCTCTTCACTTTTTCAAACGACCGAGAAAAAAATTCGGTCAACCTTTCGGGCTGTTGAGGAAGGGGTGGCAAAATTGAATTTTCTTCAGCCCCCCCGGGGTTGGGGCGGCCACGGTACGCCACTGCAGAAGGAGTGAAGGACGGAAGCATGAAAGGACAAGGATGGAAGCACAGACATTGCAAAAACAGTATGCCTCACGGTGGAGGCATAAAAATGTGACTCTATATTTCTGAGAGTAGAAATTTACTCATATAGCCTAACTACCACGTGCTCATATTTGTAATACATTTTTACCCATAAGCAAAGCAACATATTCAACAGGTTCTGATCAATATGGAACATTTACCTCATTCAAAAACTGTCAGCTATGATTGACTGATATTGTCAAAAAAATGAAATTGGGACACAAAAATTCTTTAATTTCACCAGCCATTGCTCAAGACTTATAATTATTTGAATGCCATTTTTCACATTTTTTAACAAAAATGAAACAACCATAGGCAATCGATATAAAATTTTCATAACTAGGTTTCTCATCTTCTTCATCAATGAAACTACGCAGTAATTATATTTTCATATCAAAGTATCTTTGCAACTTGAGCAAAGCCGGGCGGATGAATTTGCGTACGTTGAACCTTTCTATAAAAGCATCACCCAGAAAATTTGAGAATTGTTTGATACTTCTACAGAGATTTGACATTTCTGGAACTAAGCGTGTTATATACGCATTTATAGCCATAAAAGCAAATCAAATTTCCTGCAGAAAGAAAGAATGACAAAAAAAAAATCAAATTTGAACACCGTTCACAGTAGAATTACTGCAGAATTTACATACAATTTTTGTTTAACATATTTTTCAGATTTGTAACAATATTCATTTAAGAGCTTTATATCTTGTCGCAATTTGATTTGTTTTCAAGGAAATTATAATATTAAGAAGTCAAATATTTGTAATTGGGATTTTATATATTCATATATGTTCATAAATATGCTACATTTAATGAGCAATTAAAAATCAATATGGTAAAAGATAAATAAGATAAAAAAAGTAAGCGTTGGTGTCAAAATTGTTTTTAATTTGAACAAAATGTAAGATGATAAGAAAAAAAGTGTCATTGACCTCACAGTCTGCACCTATCTGTCTAACTGTTGAGACATAAAACAGGGTAATGTTCCAAACCCAAATAATACTAATATTTGCAATTGGGATTTTATATATTCATACATGTTCATAAATCTGCTTGATTTAATGGGCAATTAAAAATCAACATGGTAAAAGACAAATAAGATAAAAAAAGTAAGCGTTGGTGTCAAAATTGTTTTTAATTTGAACAAAATGTAAGACGATATGAAAATAAGTGTCATTGACCTCACAGTCTGCACCTATCTGTTTAACCTATGAGATATAAAATGGGGTAATGCCAAACCCAAATAACCAGCAGTGAACCAAAGGATGGATCCACAACGGTGTCACATCAACAAAGTATAAAAGTAAAAACAGGGTAAATGTGACACAATATCTCGGGGAATAACACAGCGGGTAAAAACAAAGTTAAGCTTTTGAGAGCTATATTTTTCATCTATTTAAGGAATCGGATAGCAACGTTTGCGCAGTATTTTTGTGGGACCTGAGAGCACGTCAGACATATCGAATTGCATTCTGGATACGAGGAATGTCCTTCTGATATCAAATAATATTGATTTTTTGGTTTTTAGATATTAGGCCTCAAGAGATATCTCAAAAACCAATACTGGGTTTGTTTATACTCATTTTAATGGGCGTCAATCCTGTGGACAGGGGGACATGCTAAATGACATATTTTTGTTCTTTTCAGCAACTTGTTGACAATTCAGGCTGAATGCCCCCGATTTCAAGAAAGATCAACGCTAATGCAGTCATTTTAATGTATATATCATGCTGATTCCAAATATGATCATAAAAATGTACAATTCTGAAATTTTTTGAATTTTTTAAAGACAATTTGTAACTTGTTGTCTGCAGTTGACCCCAGTGTGGAGAGGGTTAAGTTGTATAGTAAGAGTTTTTATTTATACCCAACACATTCATAGGTCATTCTATAAGTGTATACCATGAGAACTACCTGCGGATTGGTCAAAAAGAAGTTTTCATTATCAATTGGCCCAATCAGCAACATTGTTAGAATAATTTCACCACACAAAAAAATTAGAGTGAATTGTTTGCAAAGCTCCATTCTGATTGGTGATTAGAGTGAATATATCACGTAATTGACCAATCAGAGGCAATGTTAGATTGGCAGTGCTCACTGCTCAGGGGGTTAAAGAACTGTGCTGTGTCTCATCAGATGAACCGTAAAATGATTCAGATTCTAGTATTAATGATCAAATTTGATCAAAGGTACATAAACTGAGCTCAAAAAAGAAACTTATAATTTTTCACAAGGTCATATCTTGAAATCCTGTCCATCAAATTGAACCAAAATTACACACAGATTTACTTAAATACTCTACTCTTCACACATGTCAGTAACCAAGCAGTTATCCAACTGACACAACAGCAAAATGCACTGACATGGGACAGCTTCCTGGACCACATTCACAGCCCAGCCCTGTTTCATGAAAAAAGTGTATGAAAAGTAGAAAGCAGCACCGTTTTATCATCTGTGCAAGGATCTTGTGTGCATTCTCACAGATTGTTTGTCTTGGGTGCCAAATGTTGGGCTGTGAAAGTGAAGGAAGTCCAGGAAGCTGTCCCATGACAGTGCATTTTGCTGTTGTGTCAGTTGGACAACTGCTTGGTTACTGACATGTGTTTTGAGTAGAGTATTAAGGTAATCCTGTGTGTAATTTTGGTTCATTTTGATTGACAGTATTTTAAGATATGACCTTGTGAAAAAAAAAAAAAAAAAAATTATAAGTTTCTTTTTGAGCTCAGTTTACATACCGTGCTGCTCAGACTTCACACATTTTTTTGAAGAAGTTGCTAGCCCGTTGGACAAGTCCTCCTAAAAATCCACTTGCCCCTTTGAAATAAATTTGACTTGCCCTGCATACACCTTAGCTTAATGATAGCAACCAGACAGGACATAACATGTCATGTTAAAAATACATTTACCTGTCTGGCTGAAATATAAATGGGTGTTTTGGGTTGCGCGATAAATTTGGGTTAAATCCTGGGTGGCCGTCGGGGCTGGGTTCTTTGAGAGTCCTGATACTGCTACTTCCCATACTGCTCTTTCTACCACAAGCTTATATTTATATTGAACTGATTATCATACAACAGTGGTTTTTGGATTTTGTGAAAATCGCAAATTTGAAATCTGCCAAACCACTTTGGGAGCTTACCGACAGGGAGTGTGTTTCTAAAATGGAATTGGCTAGGACTGATTACTTTTTAAACTCATACACCCCCTGGATTATGACTTTATGTATATCATCCACATCTGAAGTGAGTAATTCAAAGGGATGCTCCCCAATTGTCTATTCTATTTAAAACCTATGCACCCTTTGCAAAAGCCTATAATCTAAATCTTCCACAGGGGGGTGTAGTTTCAAATAGAATAGCCCAATGGTTCTGCCATATAAACCTCAAAACAAGCTGTGGGACACAATTATGAAAAGATTTTGAGTGTTAATGTAATACCCCTTTTCCCCAAATACATGCCAGCCTGTTTGCCGTTTAATGTAATACCCCTTCCCCAAATACAGGAAAGTCCATTTCCCAAATAATGTAATACCCCTCCCCCCAATACATGCCAGCCCGTTTGCCAGTTAATGAAATACCCCTTCCCCAATACAGGCAGTCCGTTTGCCGGTTAATGTAATACGCCTTCCCCCAATACATGCAGTCCGTTTGCCGGTTAATGTAATACCCCTTCCCCCAATACATGCAGTCCGTTTGCCGGTTACCCTTCCCCAAATACAGGAAAGTCCATTTCCCAAATAATGTAATACCCCTTTCCCCCAATACATGCCAGCCCATTTCCGGTTAATGTAATACCCCTTCCCCCAATACATGCAGTCCGTTTGCCAGTTAATGAAATACCCCTTCCCCCAATATATGCCAGCCCATTTCGGTTAATGTAATACCCCTTCCCCCAATACATGCAGTCCGTTTGCCAGTTAATGAAATACCCCTTCCCCCCAATACATGAAAGCCCGTTTGCCGGTTAATGTAATACGTCTTCCCCCAATACATGCCAAACCGTTTGCTAGTTATGACGCTATTTATCATACAATTGTTGTTCTACACAGTTGCTAAATATATACTCTCTCATTTCCTGAGGCAATTGTCAATAACCTACATTCAAATAAACATATAGGTAAAACTGACCTTAATATTAGGAGATTATTTGTGACATCCAGTAGCAGCATGTTAAGAAGGTCATTGTCGCCATTCTGACTCCCTCGTAATCCGTTCATCACCGGGGATGTTGGCCATAAAAGGTCAATCGTGATAGCGATTTTGAAAGTAAATGAGTTTAACACAGAGGCCTATATAATCTTGAAGTGTGAAAAGCATCAGATTCTTTGATCTGTTTATCATGATCTGCCTACTGTAAAATAAACAATACACATGCCCCACCCCTACCCAGGGGGGTACTCATGTTTGGTTTGGGTAGGTGTGTGCTGCTTAAAATTTGAAAGTGGATGGACCCATCCCAGACTATATACCAGTTTTCCAAGATATTTGGACCTAACACTATACCAAAAGTCCAAACTTTCTGCCAAATTTAATAGAAATGGCCAGAATTTACAACTTTTCCCAAAATATTTGGCAAATTGTGAAAATTTTAGGCAAAATAGGGCTAGTTTTTGGCAAAAGTTGGGAACATTGAAAAATGATCCATCCATATACAAAAATGTAACCTATGTTTGCTGCACAACTAGGGAGAGCGTGGCGCAATGGTTAGGTATACTTTAATTCTACTTTAATTCAACTTCTCTCCCCATGGTTCATTTAGAATTGGGTAAATGAATCATGAAAGTACTCCGTCCTTCGAAGGGGATGTTAAGCCGTCGGTCCTGTGTGCAGAGAGCCATACCTGTACATGTATTTCGCAGCCAGTTTCAAAAAGAGTAGGGTGTTAATCCCTGACTGTTCCCAACCCGTCCCAGTGTTCAAATGGACCCCAATGGAAATAAGCTTCAATAGAGGCTTTCTTGGGTTATCCAGGGTTGTCAAAAACCCAAACAAATCAAATCAAAATCACATCCCCGGCCCCCTACCCCCACCCACCCGACATCTGAATTGCTGGTCTTTTATCAGTTAATGAATTAATAAGATACAATTATTCCTGAATAAAAAAACAAAACTTATTTTCATAGCCAATGAAATCCCATCACACTGATTTTCATATATTTCTAACATATATTTTGAAAAATATTTGTGAAAATTATTTTCCATGAATCGGTATATAGTTATTGTGAGATTACTCTTTTGTACAGTCTGGTTTCCTGCATGAAGCCTTATTGTTGATCTATTTTGATGTTATGTAATCACACTGTCTGAGATTTTGAATACAGACATTATTATATTATAAGCCCGCAAATTTTACTCAAATAATTAAATTTACCTGGTATAAAATTTCAGTTCAAGATCAAACCAATAGTTCAATTTCATAATAAGATAATTCAATTGTCAGAATATGTTACATTTTGTTTATAAATGATTTGGGACTATCTAATTACAGGTGTATGCCAATGTGAAAATAACTGTGTATTGTCAAACCCTAGCCCTGGTACGGCACCGCACCATGCCACATTTATTAAAATCATTCGAGTTCAGTGCTTAGAGCATAGAGAGTGTGTGGGAGTGAGGCTAAGAGAGAGAGGGTGACTAAGAGAGATTGATAGAGAAGGAAAAAGAACGAAAAAAAGGTTGTCGAACCGAATTCACCCCAAACCATACCATTTTTGATATCAAAATGTTTGCTTTTGAAATAAAAAAAGATACCAGCAAATTAAACTATCAACCAAAATACACATTTGTGTATTTTCACTGAAAGTTCTAACTTAAATACCGATGCAGAACAACTGAGTTTCAACATTTGAAGCACTAAAACAACAAATTCGTCATGGGTGTGAAATTTAATAACATCATAAATTTGTTGGCTGAGGTAAATGTCAAGACGTGCAGTAGATGCGCTGCTAGCCAGTAAAGCTAACTCTTTACTCACATTATAATCATGAGCGATATACACAAGGTGGTTATGCAAGACAATTTTATGCACTAATTCCATTCAGTGTTTAAAATTGAACCAAAATGACGGAGAAATCTACATCATGAGCTCAACCAGCTTTATACAATCTCATTAATCCTAAAATTGATATGGTTTATGTTGTTTTTAATTCAAGAGCAATTTTCAAACAAAATCATAATTTAGCCGGTATTGTACAGTGTTCTACCGCATAGCAATGGCTGCTATCTCTTGCTGCATATATTGGGATCATCTATAGTGTAGTGTGGTAGATATTAGCATTGTACAACACTCCTGGCACTCCCTACACCCCAATTTAATCAAATGTCTAATGTAATTTTCACTCCGTTCTAAATTTTCATGAATTTTCATCGTATTCACTCAAAATCTGGGATCTTACGTTGAACACCGTTACTGCATGATAAAAGGTGTACAACTTATAGTTAGTATCACCGATAATAACTCTCTGATCTAGGGAAGCTTAAATTCACTGAAATAAATCGATGGCAAAAATTGAACTGATACTATTTTTAATTTGTCTGACAGACATCGCATACAAGTTGCATGATTCTAGCACAGTATTCAAAAGTCATTTCATTTCATGTAATTGCATTAGATACAAATTAAAAGCTTGTTTAATGATAATGACATACGCAACTTATTTGCATAAATGTCCAATATTAGTCCATAAAACTTGCAAAAAATATAGAATATAATTTCAAACCATGTTTAGAGGTATTTGGCAAAAATAGGTTCATGCAACTTCAAGAAATCAAGACTTTTCCTATTCAAGCCAAAAAATTGTAAAAGTCCATCACCTTTTTCCATTCAAGAAATATGTAAGTTTCTGGTGCAATTCTATTTAGGGGCTGTGCAATAATTATGAGCCCTGGGGGGAGGGTATTTTTTGGCACACATTCATGGGGAGCGTTTTAAATAAAACGCTCTAAAAAGGCTTCGGAAAACAGTACGGGAACGCTTTAATATGCAAATTTTCCTGCTCGCTGCACTCGCAACATATATCTAGACCATATAAGCTTTGCAAATTGGGATGTAGCATGTGTAAGGGGGGGGCAAAGAATTTTTGGCAAAATATTTGTGTCCATGTTTTTCCTTCAGTCTAACTAGGGGCAAGTTGTAGCCATATTGTATTATAGCTTTTAATGTCAGATATGTCCCCTTTTAATTTTGAGCCGAACAAATGAGGTAAAGCAAGAAAATTGGAATTTTCTACCAGCGCCAATGTCGCCAATGCATGTCACTCCATCGGACATGCTATGGTATGGTCCTTTGATGTGTGTATGACCGTCCAGCACGCCATATACATACTGTGTTACAAACAACACGTACGCATACATGTTTTTGTTTTGGATTACCCCTTGTTTTCCCCTTTTTCTTCATTTTATAAAACTAAACATTCCCCTCTCATGGTTCAAGTAAAAAAAATCAATATTCCTCCCTCAAGACTCCAACAAACTTTGGATTCCCCTTAAAACTCCCACTCCCCCAGTTTAAATATCAAACGGTCCCGTACCTCCACTCCTCCTGATGACCTATAAGCTTATCTATGAGTTACACCACCCAACTGATGACCAAAACAGACATGGTTTTATCGCGTGTCCAGTAAACGATACAAGACAGCTATATACATGGCTGATTAAAACTGATGTTTCAAAGAATCAAATGCGGTTAACTCTGACAATCTGTTATACATTGTTTACCAATCAATTAAGAGATCATTTTTGACAAAAACTAGTTTGGATCGAAATCTAAGACCACAATGCACAAAAACCTGTCACTAGCAATTAATTATGCATGTCCCGAATCGCAAATAGCTCAAAAACGTGGAACACGGGTTGTAAATGACCAAACATTGCATTTGAATATATGTTTTGAGTCTAAAAGAAAAAAAGAAAGCAGAATAATTGTTTTCATTTTGAGTGGGTCAATGAACGCTTGTTTATGACCAAACAAATCACGGTTCTTGACCAATCGTACACTACTTAGTGTATAAGCCATGTTATTCAAAGAACACAAGTTATGATCGCTGCACTTCAGAGAAATGTCGCAGTATCTGATCATAACGACTCTAATGCCCCAGGATTGATAGCGCATTTGAGTTATCGTAGTATTTCTAATAACACTCAGTGCCATTATCTTGGCTTCTTTCCAATCATAATGCAGTACTTGATAAAATTATATTGACACTGACCTCAAATTAGTAATCCTGGTTATTTGTTGTTATTCAAATATTTTGTTGCTCATGAGTCCTGTGAACATTTTGTTAAATATGATTATGCATTGTGTCTGTTGGTGATATTTCATTTTTACAACATCCTCTTTTTTATGTTTTTTAAAAATAAAAAGTAATATGCCAGCTTTCGCATTATTTATATTTATTATCATTTTTAAAGAAAGTTATATGCCAGCTTTCGCATTATCTATATTTATTATCATTTTGGATAACTAGTAAATAGTACTGTGTCAGCTTTATTTGTTGGGAGTAGCCTTTCTTTTCCTTAATTGTTCTTTTTCTTCAGTTCTGTTTTTCTTTTCCGTTTCTTTCCATACAGACCAGCATGCATATAGATAAGCCTTTTAGCTTGGCTTGAGCAATTTGTTTGAGCCTGGTCCCATCAGGACCCAAGTGTGTGTCCACCAGGCAAACAAGCAAGGACAATTATGCACATGCATTATAACCCAAATGACAAATTATACTTAACATTATTTATTTACATGTAATATACATTGACTTTCATATAGATAAATTACAACATATCATTACCAGCAATATAAACATGAACATTATGTGTGATAACTTAGACTGCAACATACATGTACCTATAAGGCCAAAAAAAAAAGGGTTGTCTCAAAGCTCGCGCGCACATTTGTAAAATTGTGAGATTTGGAAAAAAAGAAATGCAGAATTTTTTTTATTTCAAAATTTTTTTTTACTTTTTCCAGAAAAATTCGACGAAAATCAGATTTTTTTTCTCCAAATATCATGAAAAAAGTCGGAAAAAAAATTGCATTTCGCATATGTTTTCAAACAACTCATGAGCTTTGAGACAAACCATTATTTTTTTTTGGCCTAACAAAATATACATCTGATGATCAGAACCAGTTGAATGTAAAATATTTTATAAGATAAATATAACAATATGAAATAGTAGTCAAGAAAAGGGAGTTGTTTGTCCCCTGGGTTTGTCCCTCAAAGTGTAAATGAGATTTACATTAACAAAAAAGCAATTGGGCTATTCTGGAAATCCATACATCCCTTATAAAAGACATGATCTTAATCTTAATCTTAATTTAAAATGGAGTTACCTGAATGGGTGATCTACACCCCTTCTGTGGGAGATTGAGATCATGACTTCCATATAAATACAGGGTATATTGATTTCAACTGAAGTAGCCTATTCCACCTTCAATAAAATTGTCATCATATTATTGTCTATATTAATTAGGCAAATAAAATGGTAAATTTAAAGGAGGATTTCGTGATCCTAGCATCCTCTTTTTATGACATTTTTCAGTAGATATCCACGAAAAAAGCTTATTTCCAAAATTTCAGTTGATTCCGATTTTTGCGTTTTGCGAGTTATGCATGATTATGTGTATTACACTGCTCCAAAGACAATGTGTTGTAATTTCGTTCTGGTGCACCAGAACGAAATTCAAATTTGGCGATATTTTTGCTAAACGAATTAATCTGCAAGAAATGTTTGGTACATAAACATTATGTAGCCAGAGGTATCCAGTGGTGTAAAAATCTCAACTTTTTTTGGGAAAAGTGGGGGGATGAGGCTGTGGATCACGAAATGTCCCTTTAAGAGTGAAATATGATTTTGCGAGAATCGACAAACAACTCATTTGGCTTGATTGATTACATATACAAGTGACTCTCAAACATATTTTATTTCTTAAAACCTTAACCTTCATGTGATATAGAATATTCTGATTAACTACAGAATATCTACTGCACTCTAACAGTCACCATTACCTTAACCCTAACACTCTCCACAACCTATAACTATAACCCTAACCCCTGCACAGGGTGTGCTGTGGTGGGTATTCAATAGCTAGCAATTCCAGTAGAAATCCATACACCCCCTATGGAAGACATGGTCTTAATCTCACACAAAGGGGTATGAATTTCAAATGGAATCATCCATTCATGTACATGTAGTCCCATTTGAAATTCACACCCCCGTGTGAGAGATTAAGAAGGCCATGTCTTCCATAGGGGTGTATGGATTTCAACCGGGATAGTTAATTTCTTGTTTATAGCTTCAGCATCATATTTAGTTCCATGATCATTTGTCATGTGATGGCACACAATACCGTAAATGTTCGCCTCATGGCGCACATGGGCTCCTTTGCCTTGGGATAAATTTCATGTACAAATAGAGAACCCCTCCTCTGCAAATCCCAACAAGAATAAAGGGTACATGCCCTTATTTGCTGGTGGGATTTGTACAGTAGAGCAGTTTTAGATTGTGCGAAAATTCCAATTATGTTAAGGCAGCCAATAGCACCATTAGGCTAACGCTTTACGGTATCAGTATAAAAATAAATAAGGTGTTTCACTTGTTTTACTACTTTCCAATCTCACAACATGTATTATCATCTACTTCAATGTATGTATACAATAAAACTTAAACTAGAAAAATAACAAAATATTTCAATATACTACCTTTTTTACAAAAACATATATACGTATATACAATGTTGTCAAATTAAATGTACAATCTCGATCTCTTATACAAACCTCTACTACAAGTTAAGCGCAATTTACAAAGAAATATATAATAAATTAGTATAAACTTCGAATATTTTGACTTTACATATAACAGCATTGTCTTTGCATTGACAGAGTCACAAGAAATCCAGTCCTTCAAATTGCTTCGCTAACTTTCTGCATAAAAGACAACACGTCACCTGTGCAACATGATTCGAACCCACAACCTATCGCTTACCTTATTTGAGCGTAGTGTTACCCGTCCTCCACATCTTGCACATGATTTGAGTTGACAATAATTGCAGGAATGTCCGACACCATCAGCAAATTTGGTTTTATGGCAAATTTGGCATACTGCGCCATTTTGGACCGGAGCGCCAGGTGTTGTCACTTGTTGAGTTTTGTTCGCCTCGTTTACCTGTTTTACTGTTTGTTGCACTTTTTCGAGATCTTCTTGGAGTGCTCTGTAATAAAGAAATCAATAATAAAAAACAATTATATTTTCAACACTACGATCGGGTATTTGCCAGAATAGAACAAACTAAAAAACACAGATTTTGGCATTTTCTGAACATACATAAATGAGCTAGTTAAAGCTAATAAACCTGGAAATGAAAAACATGAAACCAATTTATTAAACAACAAATCTGAAAATGTGAACAAGTTTTATTCTTGCATCAGAAGGGAGCTGTCAAATTTGGTATTCATGGTTCAAATGTGAATGCACACATTCAATGCTGGGGATACCAATTTACACTAACAGAGCAAGTTATTTGCAATGTTTTAAAAATGAAGCTATTATTGTAATCAAATGAAGCATGCTTGCTGATAATTGGGTAGAGCAGTTATGCAAAATATTTTGTAGAGAGTAATAAGTTTTGAAAAATATTAACAAAACTAGAAACATTTCATCTTTTTATCTCTTAACTTTAAAGTTTACATGATAACAAAAGATTGCATGTCTTCAATCCTTAATAATAGGAAATCCCTGGGGGAAGCCCCTTCACCCAAATTTCTCTTTGATTTTCATCCACACATATTATGACATCATTAAAAAAATACTCTTTGGATAGATAAATTCTACGAGATGCACCATGCCAAATATGGGCATGTAAAAATGCCACTGAATCTAAACTTAATTCCCTCTCTCATCTCCTTGTTTCCTGACTCATATAACATAATACAAATTTAAAAGTGTATATTTTATTCCAAAAATCATCTCAACTTAATACAATGAATCATGTTGCCTTAGCATAGAGATTACTAAACTTAAAGACAGTGGACTAAGCTTTGACGCTTTAGATGTTATGCATGTTACATAGCTTCTCCTCCTCCTCCTTCCAAATATTCATCATCGTCATCGCTAACAAGATTGTATTACCTCAATGACTAAATGGGGCCCTATCTGCCAGTACATGGGCAGTCTCTGACATCCTTCAGATATCTCTACTCTTCTATTAGCAGTCAACCTGTTGCTTGTAACATCTTATCTAATATTAATTGATAATCAGCGATGCTACTCAGTTTCACTCAAAAAAAAACCCTGAAACTGGTGAGAAAAACCAAAAAAAGCATGTGAATGCAGACCAAAAAGCCCCCAAACGGACTGAAAATAAATAAAAACATGGGAATTTGGACTTACAAAAAACCTGAATTCAGGTTAAAACCTGAAGAGTGGCATCTCTGGATAATGCTGTCTTCAGTAGATAGCATTTAGAGCTACACTCAGCAGACAGATCATAACAAAATTTAAAGCTGCTCTCTTAACCTTGGTACTTTTACTCAAATCTATCTTCTAATGAATAGCAACCTATTCGCTGTCGTAGTGCACGTTACAATATGGCCGTTGCCAGGTCAACTGGATCACGCTTTCTTTGTTACGAACCACTGATCAAATTGATCACAACACAAAGCCTATGGCATATCAAAATTCGGAACAGGTGTAGGAGCCTAGGCTTGGAGCAGTAACCAATGGTTACTAACGTGCACTACGACAGCGAATAATAGAAGAATTAGGGTAAGAGGGTTCTAGGCTTCTGCAATAGCTGCCCTGTTGATAATTGACCATTTCTGCATTCTATATTCATCTAACAATACGCCACCTGGCAGCTATTTGAGATGAGGCCTTCTTGCACTAAGGGAGCAATCGTTATTTACGACAGGGGGGAATGGGCATCTTGAGGGGGAACCCGAAATTTTTTGGGGTCTTGAGGGGAAACACAAATTTTTTGTTGAACTAGAAGGGGATTGTTAAGTTTTAAATGGAGAAATTCGGGAAAACAACGGGGAAATGTTTTTTTCAAAACGCCCATTCCCCCCTGCCGTAAATAACGATCGGTCCCTAATCCCTCAACATATTACTTTTTTGATTTACATACTAGTGACACCGTGCCATAAAAATAATGTTATACTAGTGATACTGCTGACTTCAGTATAAAATACCTATCAGGAAGTAGGTTTGACTGCTATCTTCAGTAGATAGCATTATTACTTTTGGCTCAAATGTAATTTAAAGAGATTTTTCTTAAATATTGTTTGAAATAGTGGCATATGGGCATTGGGGCATCCCATATTGAAGTAAAACTGTTTTTAAATCCCATTGAAAATTATACTATCAGAGAGTAGGATCAGTATTGCACTGCTATCTTCAGTAGATAGCATTAAATTATTACTTTGGGCTCATATGTAATTTAAAGAGATTTTTTTTAAAATATTGTTTAAAATAGTGGCATATGGGCATTGGGGCATCCCATATTGAAGTGAAACTGTTTTTAAATCCTATTGAAAAATTATACTATCAGAGAGTAGGATCAATATTGCACTGCTATCTTCAGTAGATAGTATTATCACTTTTGGCTCATATGTAATTTAAAGAGTATTTTTAAAAATATTGTTTATAATAGTGGCATATGGGCATTGGGGCATCCCATATTCTTAGTCAGTGGGAGTGGTCTAGTTCGTAGACACATTTTTGATTGGACAATCGCAAGATTTCGGGTGCCGTTTATCAGGCCGTAGACGACCCCACGTCATCATGCGTCTTGATAATGCCTTACACGCTTGTAGAGGTGCGCGTATGTATTGGCGCTGTAATGCGAGACTAGTGCGGAATACGCAACGCGCTAGCAGTACGCCGCAACAGAATACGTGAAGTTGTAAACAAGTTTCGTTCATTTTATAATGAGGGAGTTTTTATGACGGTAACTTAGTTTTTGCTTTAAAAATGGTTTACAGTTATTAAAATAATATTTAACTGACTAAGAATGAGAATAAACGATAGGAATTTTTATTTTTGCCTATCCTCTACCTATGATGAGCGACAGGCAGGTCCAATATTTTTATCGTAGTGGATACGGCTGCGCCGGCATCCACTACTCAAAATATTGGACCTGCCTGTCGCCTATCACACGGTAGAGGATAGGCAAAATAAAAATTCCTATCGTTTATTCTCTAATTGAAGTGAAATCATTTTTAAATCCCACTGAAAATTAAGGATAAATGGCCGAAACCCCCGTAAATCAGGCTTGGTGTATCAAAATTAGCATATGGTTATTTTTATTTATTTGCTGTTACTAATAACAGATTCAAGTGACAAATAACTTTTACTGCATGATTGTGTCACATAGAATGTCAGATTCTTTCTTAGAAAAAATGAGCAGAACTAACATATGGCTTCAGCAGAGCATGACGTAAAAGAAACCATTGAAGAGGGGATATGTTTGAGTAAAAATTATTGACCCTCTGTGTTCTTCTTACATTTACAACAAGAACAGAACTAACATATGGCTTCAGCAGAGCATGACATAAAAGAAACCATTGAAGAGGGATATGTTTGGGTAAGGGACTGTTCACGAACACTTGTTAGGGGGGCCTGATGCAAAAGAATTTCATTGTGAAAATGTTTTGCCCCCCCTTTTCGAGATCTCAAAAATTTCAGGGCCCCCCCTCTTTGACATGAAAATTATGGGTCAACCCCATAGAAAAGCATATAAACTCAATTTTCCCAGGAAAATTTGTGGTCATATTCTTCAGGCCCCCCTTAAGAGGGTCTAAAATTTTAAGACCCCCCCCCCCCCTTTTTTGCATCAGGCCCCCCTAACAAGTCTTTGTGAACGGTCCCTAAATATGTCCGAATTATTGATCCTCTGTGTTCTTCTCCAACATTTACAACAAGCCAATATAAAGATAAGCCTCTCCTGACAGAAAACCATGAAAAATATCAGAAACCTGTGATTTGAATGACACAGACTGGTCGCATTATTAAGCATGATGATTATGACCATTGTTATTACCATATGCGCTCAAGCATATCATTAAAGCTCGTTAAATCGCAATAATGATTCAAAAATGCTAATTACAAAGATAGGGTTGACGTGCATTCTGTGATTATTTGGACACTGTTCTAGGAAAAAGCCGCACATATTGATTAGATTGGCATTTTATGCATTAATTTAATTTAATATGTAAATGAAGCAATATCCTACATGCACAAAATTATGAAATATTACTACAAGTCTGGAGTAAAGTAAATATGGTATTTGGCTGATATTGATCCTTAATGCTCCAAATTGATTATCATATAAAAATATTGCTAGTCAATTAACAAATTCTGTCTAGAGTTGTCATCCACTGAATTTCCAAAGGGGGTCGGTCAGTTGCTGTAAAGCATCAAATCTTCGCATGCATGAAAATTTCACACATTTTGCAAGTGACTTGGATTCACAAAATTGTCATGCTTTTAAATATTTCTTTTTTCTATAGACCTTTAAGAAAATGTATCAATTACATGAAAATTACATACCACAAAAATGTTGGTTCTTTTCAAATTGCAAACATTTTGTGCAACAAAATATTATGTTTCTATGCCTCATTTAAACATGTTAAACATCCCAGTGTCAGGTTCATTGGTCTGTCTGTCTGTCTGTCTGTCTTTTTTTCAGCCTTGGATTTTTTTTAATTTGTTACTCTCCATTCATCTTAAAAACAACCAAAAAGCTGGTTAAAAATTTGCTTAAATTTTAAATGGATTATTTTTGGAAGAAAAATTTATTTGGAAAATATCTGGCTTTCTTTTCTGATCCAAAAATGTTGTCATTCCATTTGTCAAGGATAGATGGTAGAAAGCAACACAAAAATAAGACGACCTTTTCTGCATATTTTAAAAATTGTTTGTAAACTGATGATATCAGAAGAAAAAATTCCACCGGTAGACCTGCATTTTGTAAAGACTAATTTCACTCACAAGGTAGATTTTCCAGTCAATCTTCATTTGCATATTTGCAGCGCTCGTTAGCTGCATCATTGATGCGATCTAGAGAGTGACTTGGTCCTTTTTAATTATGCCTCATTAGCCACAGTCTATTTATATGCAAATGAGGTAGGTCTAGTGACTGATGGACTTTAAAGTGGTTCATCTTGCTTCCTGTTCCGCAATGCATGATCCAAATATAGTGTGGGCTGATGGATATGAATCATGAAATGAAGAAATCAATGATTCACATGCTACATACATATGGATTGCTCAGTGCCAGAAGAAGGTTTGTGCAATAGCTGCTCTGTGAATGTTTAGCAATTTACACACAGTATATTGTACGCATCTACACATGGCAACTACATGTGGCAGCTATTGCACTTACCCACTTCTGGCACCGAGCAGTTGATATGCACATGATAAGTTCAGATGCAAGAACCAAAATATAAATTTTTCTCAATTTAAGATATTGGTAAATGTAACTGGTAAATGTAAAGAAAATAATAAGAATATAATGTGACATGTCATGTCAAAAGGAGACACTTTTGAGCAGGTTATCAATTTTGAGGTTTTTACATATCATAAATATAGAGATATTTTGCTCCACATCGCCGTTTTCCCCTATGAAATCGGACATTCTTAAGCGAAGATATTGAGTTCATAAGTTATGGTATTATAAGATAGGAAATTGAGATATCGGCCTTTAAAAATATTATTGCCAATGTTGAGAATAGGAATTTCCTTGAAAAATTGCTCAAAAAATACAAGATGGCAGTTATATTCCGGTCTGAAACTATCAGACAATATTTTTGACATTGATAACAATACAAATTCGCAACAAACACAAATTGTGAAAAAATTACCCCCGGGCAGATTTTTGGCTATTTCTCCATTTACGATCCAGCCCAAAAGTGTCTGCTTTTGACATGACACGTCACATATACTTCACCTAATATGCTACCAAGCTCCCAATATTCAAATGAACTATGGAGGACATCTTCTGTCACAGGTGGACAACAAGGGTTTATGTAAATGTGCAATTATTTCACTTGGTTTGCAAGAGAACCTAAAGCAGTTCAGCAATTCCCAGATGCAGATGTGGTCATAAATATGAAAAAGAAATATCCATATTAATTGAGAAAAAGATAAAATATTAAGTTGGCTTAATTAATTCTTATCTGTAATGAACTTCTATACATTATGTAATAGATACTGGCAGTTGTCAGCAATACCCCGGTGCAGGTGTGGTCATTAATATGAACAAAATATCCATATTAGTTTAGAAAAGATAAAATATTATGTTGGCTTAATTTATTTATTTTATGAATATCTATCCATTACACAATATGTAACATAGACTGGCAGTTGTCACAATCACAAGTACGATAATACAGAAAATATGCATAAAAAATTTAAAAAAATAATGATGAATTTGTATCATATTTATCACATAAAACCAATATTCTACATCCAATATCAACATGTGCAATGACATTTGGAAGCAAAAAGGCAGTTCTTTAATTTGGTAAAGAAATCTAAATTTACATTACAAGGGCACCTATCAGTGATGTGATGGGTCATATATAGATGAATGTTTTATATCTTCTAGAAGGGAATGCATTATTTTTGTTATTAAAATCATCCATTTTGCACAATTAGTATTATCAAAAGGCTTTTTGCACACCAAAATATATATCAAGAACCAAGACATTAAAAGAACCTTATAAAAACGTTGACCCGTTAAATGGTGTTTTAAGATGGCTTTAAACATGCGCACAGACATATTGTAATAACATCAGGTGCAGGCCCCTTTGCAGGGACATGCTTCCACGCACATGGATTAATAATTTCCTCTTTAATTAAGGGATCTAAAATGAGCGTTTATTGCGTTTCGACAGTATTTTTTGTGGCACATGAGAGCACCTCAGACCTATCGAATTGTATTCTGAATCTGAAGAATGTCTTTCTGATATCAAATAATTTTCATTTTTGAAAATCACAATATAATACAAATTTTATGACAAATTATAAAAATTTGATATTTTTCAATTTTTGATATATAACAGTCCTCGAAGTAAATTATATAAATCTAATGATATATTCTTAAAGTGTATGTAGCAGGGAGGAAAAGCCGACGGTCAATTGAAAATTTTGACCTTTAAAATTGAAGATATGGATTTTTTTCCCAAAAATACCTAATTTTTTTTTGGTGTTTTGGGAAAAAAAATCCATATCTTCAATACAAAAGGTCAAAATTTTCAATTGATCGTCGGCTTTTCAACCCACCTACATACACTTTAAGTATAAATCATCAGATTTATAAAGTTTACTTCAAGTACTGTTAAATATCAAAAATATCAATTTTAATGATTTGCCATAAAATGTGTATTAAATTGCGAATTTGAAAATTCAAAATTATTTGATATCAGAATGACATTCTTCGTATTCAGAATGCAATTCGATATGTCTGATGTGCTCTAATGTCCCAAAATAAATACTGTCCAAACGTTCATACCCCAGCCCTTAAAGGAGCACTGTCAATAATATTAAAGGACCAACGATGAAATAAATTATTTCTGGGTTTTCCTTTCTATATTGATTTAAAGTCTAAAATTATTAATTCCATGATTGATGACTTCCTTGCAATGGTCATTTATGGCTCCTCTCTGAATAAGGCATAACAAAATGTTTGATTGAACCTTACTGACCATAGAACAACCACAGATCCAGACTTTTTCATTATATTTTCAAAAAATATATATATGTCCTTGGCTTGACTATATCTTTGGAAACATAACAGAAATAAAAATATTTTTATTTTAGAATAATTTGAAAATGCAGTTCTGATAAATTATGCGTATTGTGTGAATTTTTGCTTGCATATTTGCCACATTGTGTGAATTTTTGGCATGTCTTTTCCTTTAGAAACTAAACATTACAAGTAGACTGTGGCTAATGAGCATAATCAAACAATACTTCTTTTAAGACCCACCAGAAAATGATGAAAAGCTAAAAAATCAAGACATTGAAATGAAGAAAATAAATAATAAATACCTCCAAAATTAAAGAAAGAAGAAACATTTTAGTCAGCTCTTTAGTAATAATATTAATAAATGACAACAATTTTGCAACACATGTCTGTTATAAATACCATCCTTGATATAATAAATGTACGTACAGTAACCAAACCTCTACCAAAATGGAGTCAGTCACCCATTCCGGAAACCCCACTCACACTCCCTGTGTGGGAGATTAAGGTCATGTCTTCCATCGGGGGTGTATGGATTTCAACTGGAATAACCCATTGGTAAACTGTAACCAGTCTGTGCAAACACAGAGCAGATAATCACACCATCCCATAATGCCTCATTATTAAGAATAATTTTGACAATTAAAGGGGCGTGGTCCGAATTTTCATGTTCTATTTTCTGTCTTAGATCAACACCTTTAAAATGATGTGTCCAAATTTTATGTTGTATTCACCAATTGCATGGTTCCGCCATGTGCGAGGAGAGCTTCGATCTGGCAGCATGCATGAATGGGAATTGAACCAGTCACATAATTTATAACATTGCGCAAAGTTATTTCTTCCTTTCATGTCATGCCAGTTTGAGGCTCTCCTTGCATCATGGCAGAACCTTGGGCGAATGGGCGAATTGCTCCAGTGGTTTTGATATGAGAAGCAAAAACATGTATAATAATGCCCCATAAGGTAGTACATACACTTCCGGTGTGGTTACCACAAATCACTACGTTTTTTGTTCACACCATTGAGACAAAAAATATCTCTCACGATAAAAATTACCGGGATAATGAGAAAAATATGAGCTTTATTCTGATACCAAAATCTCAATTTTAATGACGAAAAATGAGGGATGCTGTCAATTGGGTCAAGGACCTTTAAGACAATAATAGTTTAATGGAGGTATGCAATATGCATAATTGACTTTGTTGATGTTCCATGACGAATTACAATCCTATTTATTATAGCAAGGATATGGATCTGCATGTGTAATTAAGCACGGTTTCACAATGCATCAAGGGAAGGCATTATATTTCCTGCTGTAGTGCAAACACACGCTGTAACCCCAAACTACATTCACAAAATTTATGGACCTAATTAACTGCCTAGATCCATTCAATTGTGGAAACAGGATCTCGGTAACTCTTATTGAGGGGAAACCCCGACTGATTCCGATTTCGCTCTTGTCCGTAAAGAAGTGTCGTATGAATATGATATTAGTTTCTTGATATAAATTGCTTGGACCTTTACCTTGCTTTTCACGTTTTCCAAGCAGATTGTCCAAATCCCATCAATCCTGAAGTTAGAATTGATGATTGACAAATATCTGACTGGGAATGTGTGTAGAATTCCTATATATGTCTACATATGCCTTCATGGTATTTAATGTCAAACATTTTTCAAAAAATACATCTCATGTCAAGTCAAATAATATCAATGTTTCATAATTAAATCATCTGTTATGTTATCTTCAGTAGATGGCTGACTTTATGAACTGCTTGTTTTCAGTTATCCACCTGCTATCTTCAGTAGATAACAGGTGTCTTCAGTAGATAGCATATGAATCCACACCAAGTAGTATGTATTGTGTAATGTGCTATCTTCAGTAGATAGCATAATGGTCCACACCTAGTATGTATTGTGCAAAGTGCTATCTTCAAATGATAGCACATAAGTAGAATGTATTATGTAAAGTGCTATTTCAGTAGACAACATATAAGTCTACGTCAAGTAGAATGTATTACATAAAGTGCTATCTTCAGTAGATAGCATATATGAGTCCACACCAAGTAGAATGTATAATGTAAAGTGTTATCTTCAGTAGATAGCATATGAGTCTACACCAAGTAGAATGTATAATGTAAAGTGTTATCTTCAGTAGATAGCATATGAGTCTACACCAAGTAGAATGTATGATGTGGGCAATTCCAAGCACATCATTCCGCAAAGCTTATGAAATGAGGGTGTTTTGGAAATATTTCTCCTACCTTAATCATTCACTTAAAGCCATATTATGACATTTGCTGAGGAGAACGCCCTCAAAAAAAATTTAAATTCTGGTTTTTACATGATTGTAATGTACTTTAGTAAACAAAGATACTCTGCAAAAATGAAGACTTTAGGTGCTGTAGTTTTGTCAAAATCCGAGATTTTGAATAAAACGCAGGAACCGTCGTTTTATCATTACGATTAGTCGAACACGTATGTGATAACAGAGTACGTACACGGCGTGCGGGACATATATCAGAGGATCGTACCGTATTACAACCGCTGGAGTAACATACATTGGCGCTGGTAGTAAATTCCAATTTTCTTTGCTTTACCTCACTTGTTCGGCTCAAAATTAAACAGGGACATATCTGACAGTAAAAGCTAACATTTATGGAAAATAAATACTAATCTATTTTTACAGAAATGTTATAATATGGCTTTAAATCATTGATTTAACAAAATAGTTTTCATTATACTATTCACCTACATGTTTGGCTGCTGCATGCAAAAAAAATCATATGCAAACTTCGTGTTGCAGAACGATCCGCTTGGAATTGCCCATCATGTAAAGTGCTATCTTCAGTAGATAGCGCATGAGTCCACACCAAGTAATATGTTTTATTTAAAGTGCTATCTTCATTAGATAGCACATGAGTCCACACCAAGTAGTATGTTTTATTTAAAGTGCTATCTTCAGTAGATAACACACGAGTCCACACCAAGTAGTATGTTTTATTTAAAGTGCTGTCTTCAGTAGATAGCACATGAG
The DNA here is from genome assembly GCF_039555335.1 of Amphiura filiformis. NCBI lineage: Eukaryota > Metazoa > Echinodermata > Ophiuroidea > Amphilepidida > Amphiuridae > Amphiura > Amphiura filiformis. The sequence continues at coordinate 49,585,801 of NC_092631.1, read as the reverse complement.
TCTACACCAAGTAGTATGTTTTATTTAAAGTGCTATCTTCAGTAGATAACACATGAGTCCACACCAAGTAGTACGTTTTATTTAAAGTGCTATCTTCAGTAGATAGCATATGAGGCTACACCAAGTAGTATGTTTTATTTTAAGTGCTATCTTCAGTAGATAGCACATGAGTCCACACCAAGTAGTATGTTTTATTTTAAGTGCTATCTTCAGTAGATAGCACATGAGTCCACACCAAGTAGTATGTTTTATTTAAAGTGCTGTCTTCAGTAGATAGCACATGAGTCCACACCAAGTAATATGTTTTATTTAAAGTGCTATCTTCAGTAGATAGCATATGTGACATGATCAAGGGGAATAAGTCGGATGTCGCTAATATTGTTTTTGAGATATTGGCAAAAACAGTGTTCAAATTCTTTTTGTTTTATATTGTTTTTGGCCATTGATAAATTGCTCATAACTCGGTAACCAGATTTTGATGGGGTTTGCATCAAAATGTAGCATTCGTAAACTGCCAAAAAATGATGTAAAAATTTCTAATTGCAAATTGTCAACATGCGACTCATTCTGCTTACTCATGCCACATATAAGTCCACACCAAGTAGTATGTAATATGTATAGTGCTGTCTTCAGTAGATAGTATATGAGTCCACACCAAGTAGTATGTATTATGTATAGTGCTGTCTTCAGTATATAGTATATGAGTCCACACCAATAGTAATATGTAAAGTTCTATCTTCAGTATGAAGAATGTGTTATCTAAAGTGCTATCTTCAGTAGATAACAAGTTCTATCTTCAGTATGAAAAATGTGTTATCTAAAGTGCTATCTTCAGTAGATAGCAAGTAAGTTCTATCGTCAGTATGAAGAATGTGTTATCTAAAGTGCTATCTTCAGTAGATAGCAAGTAAGTTCTATCTTCAGTATGAAGAATGTGTTATCTAAAGTGCTATCTTCAGTAGATAGCAAATTAGTTCTATCTTCAGTATGAAGAATGTGTTATCTAAAGTGCTATCTTCAGTAGATAGCAAGTAAGTTCTATCTTCAGTATGAAGAATGTGTTATCTAAAGTGCTATCTTCAGTAGATAGCAAGTAATGTGTTGTTCATTAAACTCAATATTTGATTTATTTTAGTTACATTTTTTAAATAATTGTACTTATCACTGTAATATGTGTTGTCATGTAATCCAACCTTTTGATGAACTTATAATAAATTGCTAATAAGTGCCACCAAATTATTGTCCGTAAATCAGAAACCGAGACAGAAATCCAAATTTGGAGAATTCAAACATAGCATAATTCTAGAGAGAGTTCAGCTTAATGAAATTCTGAACATTAATTTAAAACAACATCAACTAGAAATCAGAGGTGCCAGCCAAAGGTAGCAGACAGTGAAATTGTTACAGTAGCACATAGACACAAATGTTTGGTTGGTCATTCACATTTGCAATGTGCCAAGATCCTGTTAGCATACAGCAGATTATTGATTGGGTATAATATTCATTGCCATTTGTTCTGGCTGCACGTACACAGGCGTGTACAAAACTAGCCGCATTCATTCATGGCATGGTTTCTTTTCTTATATTTCAAGATGGAATATTGGTTGGTTAAAGGGATATTCCGAGATTTGTCGCGGACCAACAAAATCAAAAAAGTCACTTTAAAGATGGTTGATTAACTGGAGGAATACCAATAAAACCATTTCTTTTAAGAAATTTTGAGCTTATTTACTGTAGCAGTTATTTACTACATCATAGTTATTTACTACATCATTAGTATATATTCTAAAAGTGCAAAACGTTTGGGGCTTGTAAAGTTTGGCAGTCACATATCTTTGAATGTCCCTTTAATGAAAATTAAACCACTCGGTATATCCACTACTATATATATAACAGTGCAAAATGGAGATTCCTTCAACATAATGCTCTGGGAGCTTTACAGAATGAATACACAACTTGGAAGGTTAACACACAAACAGTGCTCCAGGAGCACTACATGTGGATGATAACTCAAAAATTCACATTATATTCTAACCTGTGTGGAGCAGAAACTAAATATTAATCATTTTATATTTGTAAAATGTTTCCCTGCAATTTCTAAGAATAGTGAATAAAACTTGGCAAATTCTCACATTTTGTTTTCAAAACAACACCCAAATTATGGATTCTCTATTAATGAATCCCATACTACATTTTCAACCTGTTTTAATATGAAGATTTTGAGATAAATACCTTAATTAATTTTTGCATTGTCATGCTATATATATGTATATATATATATCATCTAATGTTGAAGTGGCATTGCCATGTTTACTTTATGATAAGGCATATTAATAGACAGCTTCCAAGGAATTTGGATGCTAACCATGGAACAGATGTTGATTAAGACATCTTGATTATGTCAAGGAAATGCAGAGCAACTAATGTCAGAAAACAACAAGTTTGATGGCAAAACATAAAAGTTGAAACTGGGTGTTATCATTGTTATTTTTTTCTTTTGCTTTTATCAACATCAACAATAATAAAAATTCCTTTAAAAAGGAAATGGGCGTACCAAAGAAAGTGCGCATAATGTAGGGTATTGTAAATGTTTGACATAAGTACTGAAAATATAGGAATGAGTGAACTGGGATAAACAAGCAAGCACTGAAGTGTAGTATTTTACTATTAAACAGTCATGTCTCCATGGTAACAGAGCTGACAGTTAAATTTATTATACTATACCTCAAACCTAATTATATGAAATAAGGAATGAAATAATCATTAATACATCATTTACCGGTACCCCACAAAGAGCATGACCAAATAATAAAGATCGGTGATGTTTTAGCTAAATTATTTAACAAACCAGGACTACAAAAGTAAAATACAGAAGCAAAATTTATATTTTTTTAATCCTTCATTCTTTGTTGGCATGTATATATACAAGTAATGATCAGATATGTCATGTAGCCTGATGTATATGAGTAGACATAGAATGGTGACTGTAACATGATGATACAAATGCAGAAAATATTATAATTTACATTTTTACCTCTTTCAAACACTAAAACTCATAAGCATGATTAATACTTAAAGGCTCATTCAGTGATTTGCTCATCCGAACGATCGTAAAAATCATCAAAATTCGGATTTTGGTACCATTGTCATTGTCATAGATGTGCTAACATAACCTGCTAGTGGTTCAGCCGAAAGCCATGTATTTAAGACAAAATAAGACATTTGACATGAATCTGTAATTTAGATACTGACAGTATCTCAATTAGCTAGCCCACATGTATTCGAATGGGGCTTCAACTTCATCAATACTGCTGGTTTCTTTGTTTTTTGCCTAATTTTTCATTTCAAAAATACCAAATGAAAATTTGAATTACTTATTCTTCACTTTCAAGCAATTTACAAACAATTTTAATTTTTTTTACACTTGCACTGGAACACTGAATGAGTGTTATTAAACTTATTAAACGATAATATTAAGCTAAACGATAATATAAGATAGTTCTATGCCAATTATGGCCAGATGTGGCTAATTTATTGACAAGATTCACCATGATTCAAAATCTAATAATCTTATTTATACATGATGACCATGTCATTTCCTCAGGATTTAATTTATTTTTAGACCACAGGTGGAGGGGGGAATCAATAACACAAGTGACATCGCGACATGTGCATGTACAGGTGCATATGCGTTTATATAAAATAATATCCACTAAGTACAACAGTGCATTTAGTGTACAGGTATCGGTAAAGAATCGCCAGCCGGTTTGCATTATGCTGATAATGTCAAGTTGTCATGGGGATAAAAGCATTATGCAGATAGTCTTTGTTACCATGGCAACTAATAGTATTATGCTGATGGTCTGCGTTTAATTGGTACTCTTGTAGTGTAGGACTGCTTTCTTATCCTAGGCCTGCATGTCATCATGCTTCCCCAGGTTGTTTGCTAGCAAGCTGCCAGATTTGTTTTATACTCATACCTTGCTTTATGGGGCCCAATTTAGAGCTAAGAAAGTCATAAACCATGCATTGATGTATAATTACTATAGTTACGCTGATGACTGAACTATCAAGTTCGATTTCCTTGATTAGTCACAACCACAAGATTGCATCTTTTTTTGCAAGATATAATAGACCAATTAATCAATTTTTGTTTCTTGTCAAAGTTCCTCTTTCAGTACGTATTCCTCTATCTCTTTATAATACTGTCCAACTACAGTCCAACCTCCTTTTCCAGACCTCTTTTATACACACCTCTCTAGCCGTGTTCAGACGGGCTTAGGGGTAAGTTCGTGTTAAGCTAACACGGAGCTACCTTTGAGGTAGCTTCGTGTTAGCGCGCGTCTGAGCAAGTATCGTGTTAACTACCTCGAAGCTTAACACGGAAGATTTACCACAGAGAAATCTCTGTGGTAGCGTGCTAACACGAAGCGATCGTTCCGTGTTAGTGCCCGTATGAACAAGATTCCGGGGTAAGCTTGACCTTATGGACACAACACTTACAATTTTGCAGTATTTTAAATTTCTTTAGCAACAAATTCACAAAAATTTATCTCCGTTTCTCACCGAGAATGAACATGATGAAAGAAGCACCACAAAAGGAAAAAAAAAACCCAAAAAACATTAAATTGGTCAAAAGAAGAAACGGAAGAGCTGATAAGTGTCTTGAAAGACAAAGAAATGAGTGGAGAAGAAAATAACAGCTAAAAAACACGTGTAGGACATAATTGCCCTGAAAGTTAGAGACATCGGCTTCCACAGTGTACTTGCAGTATAGCAAACGGCCCTATAACTTCCAGGAAATTCCTATATTTACCACGAAGCAAAGACCGAGCCGTGCAGCTAACACGGAGTGTTTAGAGTTAAAGACCACGAGGAAGGACCGTGTGGACAAGTATCCGTGTTAAGTCATGACCTTGCACTACCTCCGTATTACGATAACACGGAGGTAAGCGCCCGTGTGATCATGCCTTCTGATATCCAGCCATGTGATCTTCATAGAAAAACATGTTTTTAATGTTTATACACATTAAGGGGGTACTACACCCCTGGCCAGTTTTGTGCCTATTTTTGCATTTTTCTCAAAAATTATAGTGCATTGGTGACAAGTAAGATATGTATATTATAGGGGCAAGGACTACAACTACTGCACTGAAAATTCAGCAACTCAAGGCAAGTAGTTATTGATTTATTGATCAAATATTGGTTTCCCTCATTTTTGACTGTAACTCCACAACTGTTGTCTGTGCTGAAATAAAATTTCCAGTGCAGTAGTTGTAGTCCTATAATACACATATCTTACTTGTCACCAATGTGCTATAATTTTTCAGAAAAATGCAAAAATAGGGTACTGGATCACCACACAAGCTGTTGCTGATAACAAACCAATGTCAATTGTTTAGAGTGCAATCAAAAGCTTTAACAATGAAAAGATGAAATAATGCACAATGCAATTTTCTTTGGAAACAAGTTAAGTTTAATTTTCTAAATCAATTTTGTCACATCCTTTGTGTTAGGATTATGAAGCACAATTCAGATGAGTTATATCCATTTTCACATTTATCATTCAATATTGTTGTTCATTTTAATTGTTAGGAGCAAAAATCACATTGAAAGGTTTCATAATATTGTATTTTTTTTTCATTTATTTGTTGTTTATTCACTTATGTTTTTCAGTTTTTGTAAATTTGAAAGTCCCTTCATTCATTCATTCATTAAATCATTTGTACACAAGATTTACAATATACAGTTTGACAACATTTTCAAAATGTTGTAGTAGTATTTTTTCATGTGAAATATTTAAAAAAAACGTTTTCATGACCTTTATATAACCCAACATTAAATGTTATTAAAAGGTTTTGACCAAAACCAAAACGTATTTATAACACATTAATAGCCTTCTAAAGACATTGATGTGTTTGCTAGGTTACCAAACTAATACCCGGACCCAGCAAACCCAAAATATCTCACTATTACATTCAAAATGAAACGCAAATAAAGGAAATCAGCACAACTGAAATCAGAGCAAAGACATTTCAGCATTTCCTGGCCCACATAGGGGCCTCCTTATACTCACAACACACCCTGCAGGTCTATGAGTTATTTGAATTGGCACGACAGCTACAAGTTTTATTCTAAGGATTCTGTTGTGTGTGTAGTGTGCTTGAAAATGAATCACCACCGTGTCATTGCCACATTGACTCATCCCCATGGCACAGTTTTATTAACCCCTACTCAACAATCATATATCTAACTATGACCTCAAGTTGTGAGGTATCAGTTATTGTACCTAACCCATTCAAAGGTCATTCTATAAATATACAAACATTATTGGATTCAAGAACTGTGTCCTGACGTTTGAAATCTATTGAACAGTGACGCACGGTCATTGATATACAGAGTATCTGGCCCATGTTTAAGGTCATCCATTCATTTATCAAGAAGCACATTTTGTACAAATAGCACATGAATATTGTAGAACCAAGATATTCAGAAATTCAATAAGTCAAAATGTAGAAAACTCACATGTTTGATTAAAACTCAAAAACCGCAGACATACTGAAAATGGGTTGATTTTTTTGGGGGGCGGGGGGGAGGTGGGGGGATTCTTACACTTTTATCACTTTTCTCTGAAATGATGTCAATAAAAAAAAAATATATAAAAATTGGGCCACAGGTCCGGAACGTTTATACGCGAGTTCATGCCACTATTGGGATCACATCAGGATCGTGTCAGGAAAATAATGATTATCTTTTGTTATTTTAAAATTTCAAAGAATGGAGCTAATAAATGCTTCCAAGAAACAAGATCAGTCTTTGTGGGTTTGTTATCATTTGTCATGTTCATGTGATTTATAAATTTGGCACCTCAAATTTTTATTAGGCTTATGATTATGCAATATCAGTTCAATGTGTGCAATATATTATCTTTTTAAACACCCACGACCTGCCCAGAATAATATTGGGATACCGAGAAAAGGCACACTTGTTTAGACTTGGCAGGGACCATCATGGATGATTCAACAAAAACACTGGTGTTATGAACATCAAGAAAAAAGTGATGTTGAAATATGATAGAAAGGGTCCTAAATGATCAAATTTATATATTCTTTTACCTTAAGGGGGTACTACACCCCTACCCAATTTTGTGCCTATTTTTGCATTTTTCTCAAAAATGTTAGTGCATTGGTGACAAGTAAGATATCTATATTATAGGGGCAAGGACTACAACTACTGCACTGGAAATTTTATTTCAGCACAGACAACTGTTGTGGAGTTACAGTCAAAAATGAGGGAAAACCAGTATTTGATCAATAAATCAATAACTACTAGCCTTGAGTTGCTGAATTTTCAGTGCAGTAGTTGTAGTCCTTGCCCTATATTATACATATCTTACTTGTCACCAATGCGCTATAATTTGTGAGAAAAATGCAAAAATAGGCTCAAAATTGGCCAGGGTGTAGTACCCCTTAAGTTATAAAATATACAATACATTTTACTGACAATTTTGTATCTTAAATTTTATATTAAAATTTACTGGATGTGAAAACTGTGGTCTGTCAGTTAATCTAATCTATATCTTTACACTGCAGCAAACAGGATCTCACCCTACTTCCCTAAATCTTTATCATGTGACCGTATACAGAATAAATCATAAATTTTAAGGAACTTCTGCAAGATCCATGTTATCGCCTTTATACTTTCAAAATTATAAATTGTCCTCATTCATTGGTATCCTCATTTTATATTTTATTTTTAAAGATTTGTTTTTCAACAACATGGTTAACTGTTAGCTAGGGTGGGGCCATGTTCTTTCTCTTGTTGTAAATGAAAAAAGCCTACTTTTATACTGTCTTCAGTAGATAGCAAAATTCACACTTATTTGTCCCTTCATTTCCCCTCAATAATTTAACATATCCACAATACTGCACACTATGTTTTTGTAGAAACTGCTCATGTTAACCCTGCCAATGATATGGTAAAACAATCAATATTGATAATAATGATACCTTGTTCCAGTGTTGCCATTTTTTCATCACAATGGTGCAACATCTAATAGTAATAGAGCATTGGGTTATTCCAGTTGAAATCCATACACACCCTATAGACGACATGACCTTAGTCTCCCCAGGGGGAAATGTAGCCACCTATCTGGTAACCCCATTTGAAATTTGCACTCCCTGTGTAAAAGATTAAAACCATGTATTCCATAGAGGGTGTATGGATTTCACATGGAATAGCCCAATACATTTTTCTTGGATCGGAACACTGTCAAATTCTACCAAATTAAGGGGGTACTACACCCCTGGTCAATTCTGTGCCTATTTTTGCATTTTTCTCACAAATTATAGCGCATTGGTGACAAGTAAGATATGTATATTATAGGGAAGCGACTACAACTACTGCACTGAAAATTCAGCAACTCAAATCAAGTAGTTATTGATTTATTGATCAAATATTGGTTTTCCGCATTTTTGACTGTAACTCCACAACTGTTGTCTGTGCTGAAATAAAATTTCCAGTGCAGTAGTTGTAGTCCTTGCCCCTATAATATACATATCTTACTTGTCACCAATACGCTCCTATTGAATACATATTAATGGGCATCATACAGAGACACTCCTGTCACTAAAAATGCCATATGCATTGAGTTTGTCCTGCAGATTCGTCAATATTATTGATATTTTTCCTTTTATTTTTATCTGTGAATTAGTTAATTAAAAATTGAAATAACTTCATGGCCAAAGCCATCATATTATAATAAGGCAAGATACATAAATAGATATATTTTGAGTGCAACTAAATTTCATTTAAAATTAACAGGTGATGGTTTGAACAGATTTTCAAAAATTTTAGAAATTGGAAGTTCAATTATGTTCTTGAATAAACCTATTTGCAATATTTATTATTCCAAACGGAGATGCTTCATTTGATCAAGATAGATTAATTTTACCCCAAAATAAGCAAGGTCAGAATTTGAATACAATACAAGCAAATTTAATCATTGATTTTACAAAACACACATCACATATGTATATAAAATGTTGTTTATTTATGAGGGCACAAATTATATGAAGAGTGTAAAGGTCCAAAATGTCGACGTAGGTCATGTGCTGCACTATGTTAAATTTATGCTTGTTGATAGTTTTACTTTATATAATTTTAGCATACAAGTGATGTATGTATCATGGACATCAGCATTCACTCCCATATTCACTGCATTCATGGCCTCCCTAGTAACTACCTATATCTTTACACCATAAAAATAACATCAATATTAATGCTCTGCATGCTACTACCGGTATACGCTTCAACATAAAAAGCCCAAATTTTGAAATATTTTCTAATAATATCAAGAGCTATATCAACAACTACTGAATCAATACTAGGCTTGTTTGTACTCATTTTAATGCATTTTTCATGCTGATTCTAAATATGATCATGAAAATGTACAATTCTGAAATTTGTGAATTAAAAAAAAAT